>NW_028234436.1:3449347-3459347 GCF_977035675.1 Penaeus japonicus
AATACTAATGATAATAGTGACGATAAAGATGATAATAGCGACAATAATAATTATGATGCAGAGATTATTCCTATATTTTTAGATGCCTGAAAACATTGTAATAAACCCTCTCTCTCTCACAATGCTTAATTGTGCTTACATGTATCATTACTATATTATTATACTTAAATGTATTATTATATCATTGTTATTATATCTAGAGTATTGTTGTTATTATATCTAGAGTATTGTTGTTATCATATCTAGAGTATATTATATCATCGTTATCATATCTACAGTATATGAAGTATTCCACCATCGTGTTCAGTGCAAAGATCCACATCAAGCTGTGTTGCTCAAGACACAATGATGAACCAAGGTAACGATCTACTAATATGCGTTGAGTGCAATATCTATAAAATATAAAATACGGGTTTTAAAGGTTTATACTGAATCAAACCTACCATAATTGCATAATTGGCAGTCCTATATTGAGAAAAAATGAAAATAAAAAAAACCTCGAAAGATGTTTGCCCCCGACAACTCTTATTTCAGCTCCTATAGTCTCTAATACTCATCTAAAACTAGAGTGAGCGATTAATAGACAGCCTGAGGTTGAGGATAAGCCAGGTTTGCGGAGCAGATGCTACGCCGGGCTTGTATGCACTGAGGCGAGCCCGCCTACAGCCTGAGGTTTGCAACAATGTAACCACGGTGCTAGACCATATGTATTATCATATAGACAATGTCACATTCAGTTGACCTTTAAGCTATATATATAAAAACTGATACAAAACTCCAATACATAAACCTCAAACCATACAGACATACCACCCACCTTAATTACCGACGTTCAGATTACAATCCCCACACTTCCACACCCTTTACTATTCTTCCTTATATCAATATCCCACACAGACCCGGGTTTGCCGACCAACGCCTCAATCTTTCAGCACTATTACTGGAGATATTACTCATGGGAGATTTACATTTGTTTACACATTGATTGATGAAAGGATAGGTTGTTTTCTAGGATCATTTTACAGAGAGAAAGAGAGAGAGAGAGAGAATGGATGAGAATGAGAGACACAGATTTGAAATAGGCTGGTCCAGATATAGTAAAAAGCCAGTGTGTGCAAACTCAGATGGAGCTGTGTAAAGCTGGATATTAGAATATACATATTCACAAGGTCGTTGTGTAGGAATATATGTGTTTTGGAGAGAGAGTAATCTTCCTACAAAGAAGAATGTAGAGTGAAAATAATGAATGTAGAAGGCCTTGTTTAGTAGCTAGTATTTCGTGACAAGTCCGGTTAAGTATTCAACTATTAGTAGACACTAAAAAACAGTCAAACTGAAATAACTCAATGAAACAAATTAATTTTACTCATTATTTGCAGTTTCGTTGGTGTGTTCAGAGCCCAAAAAAATGATGAAATAGAAACAGTGCTACCTAAATCAACCCCTACATTATCAACTAGACAGCAATGCCATATGATTATTCAGTATGATGACCAATCCCACTAGTATAATTCCTAGACGCTGGATTAGTTTATATCAAATCTCTCTCTCTCTTTCTGTCACCCTGTCTCTGCCTCTGTTTTTCATTCTCTCTATATCACAAACATTCCCTACTCCACGCCCTCCACACCTGTGCCCATGACCAGCAATCCTTCCCTCCCGTTGCGCTCCCCTCACTCCCCGCGGCCAGCCAGCTGCCCCGCGCCCTTGCCGACTCAGCAGCCTCCAACCGTGCTGAGCCATCCAGGCGCCCCCCTATCGGTGCACCCAGCCAGGAGTCCTCCGCCCCCACAACCACACCGGCCTCCCCCAAAACTGCATCACATAAGCGCTCGCCCACAGGAAAACCAAAAACCAACAAGGTAGACAATGCCAGTGTTGAAGCTTCAACACAAACAACACCTATACGAAAAAAAAACAGGAAAAACAAGCAACTCGACCCTCTGCCCTTCCAACTGCCCCCCCCCCCCCCGATCCAGTAGTGCCACCAGTTGTCATCAATAATTATGCACAGATCACAAAAACTACGCAAGATATTAATAAGCAGACAGAATCCTGCCAAAATGTCAATAAAGAGGGTTATACCACTGTGCTTTCAAGAAAACAGAAAAGAAAAGCAAGAGAGGAACGCCAAACACCCAAACCGTTGAAGGGAGCCGATCGTCCCGATACAATCTATCTGTATATCACCAGTTGCCACCCCGACACAAATGAAGAGGATATAGAAGAACATCTCACAGAAATATATATATATATATATATATATATATATATATATATATATATATATATATATATATATATATACAGTATATATCCAGTGTTAAAGCTCACATGACAAAAATGACGCATAGATACTATACAAGTTTCACAGTAGCAGTTAGGGGCAAGTACAAAAACGATCAGAATGTTTGACTCAGATGCGTTCCCCTACAATGTCAAAGTGTTCCTAGAAAAAAAAAAGTACAAAAAAGATCAAAATGTTTGACTGCGCAACACCGTTGACATACTCTGTTACTGAAACGTGGCTCCACCAGGAAATGACAATCAACTTTATCAAAATTATCAAAGTTTATCGATGTGATGCAGGGCGAGGAGGAGGAGTATGCATGTTTGTAAGGGATACCCTTAAGTCATATATGATATCGACTACAACAGTTAATAATACTGCTGTAGACGATATCTAGGTTACCGGACAAAGCAACATGCTTCCTTCCTTATTGGTGACGTCTATAGGCATCCCCATGCAAAATCTGAATCTTAAAAGAAATCACTTTTTATCTTGGGTGACTTAAATGATGACTTCAGGTTAATCAAGAAAATTAAATTAGAACAAATGATTAATAAACCTAAAATGATCACAGAAAACAACTCGTCTATATTAGGTGTAATAATAACGAATAGATTAGATATTATTCTGCATACAGATGTCATTCCAAGTCTTGTTGCTGATCATGAACTTATTACGATGACGTTAATCATAAAGAAATAAAAGCGACCACCAGTTACAAAAACTTTTCGTACTTTAATCACTATGACCCTCAGTCATTATGCGAGCTAATCATATCTAAAATAACAACTCTATTAGATATTTTATCGACAGACAATGTAGATACCCAGGTAAACTTCCTTACAGAATTGATAAATAAACGCATAGATGCCTCTGCTCCCTATGTGACAAGAACTGTCACATAGGATAAACGACGACATCAAGAAAGCCATTTTCGATTTAAAAAAATAATTCCCAACAAGCGTTCAAAGGAAACAGATTTGAGCCCGCCCTTCAGGCAATTTATAAAGTAAAAAAGAAAAATGTTAAATTATTAATTCAATCGACAAAGACTAATCATTTCAGAAATAACTTCGCTGAACAAACAAACAACAAACAAACATGGAGAATTGTCAAATCATTAGTACCTAACAAACAACACACAGATAATTACACAAAATCTACACATAACACCGACCATTTTAACCCTAGACAGGAAACCTTGGGCCCGGGTGGTGTCACACACAATGTCCAGGCTTGAAAATTGGCCTGGGTAGTGTGAGCCGAATTGGGGTCAGATGATGGGGACCTTTCGAGGGAGAAACACGTTGGTCTTTCTTTCCGGCACTTACACCATATTGGCAAGCTTATGTGACTCCATTTGGACCCACTTTCTTATCTATGATATGCAAATGTCATTTGCCTTTTTTTCTGTATCTACAATATATGGGACTTTAGTGACTGTTTACATCCATAACTTAGGTTAATGGGATGTGACACACTCATAAAATATGGTTACAGTCATTTTGCATGTAAGTTATATACATTTGTGTGTATGTATGTATGTATGTATATATATATATATATATATATATATATATATATATATATATATATATATATATTTATTTATTTATTTATTTATTGTAGATTTTACTGATAAAATCGACACATGAGGAGCTCTCCAGGATGATGAAAGAAGACACCAAGAAAATGTGGCAGGTTCAATAATTAATAATTTTCATTTATTCCAAGGACCCCATTTTCTGGAGTGCCCAGGGTTTGCGAGAACAATCCTTGGGGATGCGAAATACCTTTTTTTTTTCTTTTTCTCTCTCTCTAAAAGTTTAGCCAATGAAATAAAATAAGATAAAACAATTTTACTTCTCAAACCGAAGTTTACTTACTTTTATTTTTCTACTCGGTGTGATTCACCTCAGGAATGTGTATTCTTTCAGATTTATAACAGTTTGATATACTAGGAGTAGTCTTTCTTTCCTAAAGTAGGTAAAATTTAACCCACACTTCCTTATTCGTCTGAGAAATGTATCGTTTCCTGTCTAGGGTCAATAACTTCTTTGCACAAATTGGAAAACTAACCTATGAACAAACAATTGTCTCCACATTACATAAAAACACAGATAGGACTAGGCTTATAACTGGTGTATTCAGACCACAACCAGTAGACGTAGAAACTGTTATCCTAATAATAAAACAACTCCGCGAAACAAATGCGGCGGGCGCAGACGGTACTGTTTTGCGCTTTATTAAGGATAGTCTACCCGTAGTCGCATTTTATATAACGATCATCATTAAGAAACCATAGAATTGATACCCATTGGTTTGATAGCGATCTAAGTACAAGAACCCAATCGGTAAAAATTTATGAGAATATATCATCACAACAACCAGTCTATTTCGGTGTTCCACAAGGATCTATATTAGGCCCGATCCTATTCACAATTTTCATTAATGACTTATCAACTATAGTCCATAACTGCCCTCTAATACAATATGCCGATGATTCTCAATTTCGCCATAGTGACTAAGTGAACAACTTAGATGCATTGATAAGAAACACTAACACACTCTTCTTCAAGCAAAACGACATTTTGACATTAATAGCCTTACAATAAATCCACAAAAAACACAATGTATCTTCATAGGTAGTTGGCAAAATTTAGCTAAAATTCCCATAGACACAGCCATAGAATTCGAAGACTACCAAATTAAAACAAGCACTTCAGTTAAAAATGTAGGAGTACACATCGACAGCTATATGACATTTAAAGCCTATGTTGATAGTATACATAAGAAGGTAATGGGAACAATATATATTAATCATATAAAAAATCAAATGCCTTCAGAAACAAGAATCACGGTTGTACAAGCTCTAGCTCTGAGTAACAATAATTATTGCTTAAATGTTTAGGGCTCTCCTAACAAAACCCTAATGCTGAAAGCATAAAAGACTACAAAATTGCATTGGGTAATGTTAGTAAGTTCATTCACATCACTACACATATTCTTAAATCAAAATGTTTAAAATTCCAAGCCAAATGCAGATATGATACATGTGTTTTCATTCAAGAAATCATTCAAGGGAATTATCCACAATGGATCCTGCGGTCGAGCATCGATGCCTGAGCAAAACATAAGCAGAAAGAGGAAAATGGTGAGGCAGGTTAACCGTGCAGACGATCTCTTACGCTAAGCTTCGCATCTCGCTTAGATACTAGGCTTACAAGGCCAGTTGAAAATGG
Organism: Penaeus japonicus; assembly: GCF_977035675.1. Taxonomy (NCBI): domain Eukaryota; kingdom Metazoa; phylum Arthropoda; class Malacostraca; order Decapoda; family Penaeidae; genus Penaeus; species Penaeus japonicus. Next base: position 3,454,880 of record NW_028234436.1, read on the forward strand.
CCCCATAACTGTTATTGACGGCAGGAAATGTGCACACGTATCTGCGCGAAAGACACGAGAGCAGTTCTTAAAATAAGTTTTCGCAGGCTTTAAACTGCACGCGCACCTGTGGAGAAGCCCGCCTGACACAGACCGAGACAGAGAAAGATAAGCCACGCTGGGGGTTGCCAGAACGAGACGCTGTCGCCATTTTTGTTTTATTTATTCAGTGTGATTTTTAATTGCGCTTTTGTAACGGACAATCCTCGCCAGGCGATTACATCCGTGACTTGTAAGCCGATATTAGATGGTAAAGATAAATATATCGGTACACTGCTACTCAGAGTAATTGCCAGAACTCATTGTTTTGTTTTATTATTTTTTTTATTTTTATTTCTTATAATTATTCTTTAATTGAATTCTCCACAACACAACATGCTACCAAACCACCGCATATTTGCCAGTTAGAACCAAGTATTAGTTCAAGAATTGACCAAACAACTTAGAATCCACATAAAGGAGGAATTTTCGAAGTCAATTGAAATGAATTTTATTGTTAAAGTGACAAGTTATTTCTCATTTAAAAAACACACAACTCTCCACATACTTTTCTCTCACACATACACGTTTACACACATGTTGGGAGACCAGTCCTAGAAAGTGCCTAAAACTTAATATGTAAATGAAAGTAAATGAACTTTTGCAGATGCTGTGAAATTCATTATTCTTCCTGTGAAAGTAAGCAAATATCGATATTATTAATACTTGCTGAATTTGCATACCACTTGGCCGATTGCCGCATACCAAAACTGTGTCCGTGCTAACCGACAAATGTTGTCCCATTAAGAATATGAACATGCTTAATGCATATGATTAAATGAATAAATGTTAGTTTATTGAAATTTCAAGATATACTTAATATATCTGTGTGTGATATAACTGTCAATATTGTGTGTGTGTTGCATGTGTGTGTATATATGTGTGTATATGTATGTGTGTGTGTGTATGTTGTGGTGATATATTGTGTGTTTATATATATATATATGTATATATCTTATAAATATTTATAATATATATATATATATATATTATAATATATATATATATATATATATACATATATATAATAATATATTATATATATATTATATATATATATATATTATATTATATTATATTATATATATATACATATATATATATATATATATATATATATATATATATATATATATATATATATATATATGTATGTATGTGTGTATATATAGGTATGTATGTATGTATGTGTGTATATATAGGTATGCATGTATGTATAAACATATATTCACTTATATCTTTACATTCATTTACAAGTCTCTCTCTGTTCCCCAATTTATCTATCAGTAATCAATTTTTAACTCTCTTTTTCTCTTTAAACACAGACACACACATACACATACACTTACACACATATATATATATATATATATATATATTATATATATATATATATAATTATATATATATATATATATATATATACACACACACACACGTGTGTGTGTGCATGTATATATGTCCGGATTGGTTATGATGGGACTTTATTTAAAACATTTGAATATGTTATACCCATGGTCACTTTAAATCGTACTGAAATACCAACCTTACTGACTCGCACGTACGATAATATTGATAGTAATTCTTATTCAAATGTACTAAAACTTATCGTTAATAGCTCCTAAAATGAATTAGAATATTAATCCGAATTTTCTTCCAATGATTTAAACTGCGAGGGTCGAACAACGTAAGACAATAAATTTCATTCGGCAAAGGTATAAACGGTTAAGGTGTAATATATATATATATATATATATTATATATATATATATATATATATATATATATTATATATATATATATATAATATATATATATATATATATATATATATATATATATATATATATATATATATATATATATATATATATATAAATATATATATATATATATATAATATATAATATATATATACATATATATATATATATATATATATATATATAATATATATATATATATATATCGAATATTATCTATATATATATATGTTTATTTACACATAACAGATCTCTTCCGCTCTCTCTTCCTGGCTTTTTTTTCTTTTTCTCTCTCTCCGCCAATGTGTTGTAAAAACATAATCAATAGAAAATAGATCAAAGTAATTCCAGTATGAATATAATTTCCTTTAGTATAAAGCACAAAGCTAATTTACATCAATTACCACCTTGTGTGTTTGTGCACGCGCACTTGTGTGTATGTATGACCTGATCTTGACTTCCATGTGAATACGAATGGTGCCTATGATTTAAAAGCATTATGCAGTCAGGAAGAACCCAACTGTAAAATGAAACAAACGACTCAAATTCAGTCTTTCCTCGAAATCCCTTTTTTTTTTTACTTCTACGTTGCTGAATGTAGTAAAACTGCTCTGGCTTGAGCCAATCACACAGCCTACAGGTTTCTCTGAAAAAAAAAAAAATACAAACAAAATTTGTACAATTTCTGATGGAGATCTTGTTAATTTTCAACGGAACTTTGTCATTTGAATTTATTTTACCTTATAGATGCAATTATTCCTTTTTTTTTTTTCTTATATTTTCCAGAAAATAATATATTTACGTTGCTAAAACAACAGGAAATCAAATATTTAAAATTTTGAAATTCTAACTGAATAAACAAAAGAATAGTTTATAAAAATGAAAACGCGACATTGGATAATTTTCCTCATTGATATATATTCATTCTGTTGTATTGCAATTGCTTTTCCTTCATGGTTTATTAAAAAATTCATTAGGAAAAAAAAAGAAAAAAAGTTTTAAAATACTATTTCGCTATAATCGCTGGTCTTGAGTGCTGCTTTAGACGAAGATAATGCCAGATGTTGAGGACACATGGATAGAGATGACTTTACGAGCCACAACATATTACCCTACAATCACAGATATATGCTTTCCCAGCACTGACAGTTATGGGTTATAAGAATTATAGAAAACCTTTCCTACAAATTCTCTAGATTCCAGCCATGTAGTCATGACCTTAAAACATGCTACTAATGGGTCAAGCAAAGCTACTCTAACTAACCGTTAGATGAGGTACATATTTACTGGTAAGTGCAGGGAAATTAGCAATTAGCTGCAAATATTTATTACGAATATGGCAGAGTCTCGCCCCAGAGAGAGGTTTTAAGAATCTTCATGACTGCTGCATTGCTTTACTGATGTCCTCCCTGGAAAGATAAGTGTTGATTGATCATGTGTCCATCCTACATGTGTAGAATTGTATGGTTAAGCCTGTCCATTAAGTTCCATTTTAGATGGGAATGTCTATATGGCTAGAATAATGGGAATGTACAGGATTGGCTCTCCGTATATCCTAACTCTATATACAGGATGCTTTCCTACTCCACTTCATACAAAGGAACCTTGACTGAGCAATACCTAGTCATTTATCGCAAATACCACAATGCATCCATCGTCAACAAAATTCTCAAAAAATATTTATATAATCTTATATCTCATGCCAGTCATAATGCCTAGTTTGCAATACATTTTTGCATCGCCAATCCCAGTAAAAGGAACTGGTATTACGTGCAAAAAATTGACACAACAATGATAGATTTTTACTTACTAACTACAGACTGCAAACAGGCTTGCATCGAGTCTTTGATTTAAAAGATAAAGAGAGACAGGGAGAGGGAAGGTAGAAGAGATAGTAAAAGCGAGAGAGATATGGAGGCAAAATGGTAAGAGTCAGTGAGAGGGAGAGAGAAGTGAGCACAGACAATGATATTTCTCATTATTATCATTATCCATTACTATTACTCGTTCTTTTATTGCCATTATGACTGATACTATTATCGCTATATAGTTGTCAATATTACCCTCTATAATGATTTTTGTTATCGTCGACTGCATCAGCACCAACAGCATTCTTAGTATTTTGACCATTTGTTATTATTGCCAATGTTATCAATAATGAGTGTAACTGTAATGTAATTTTGAATTTAAATTCTGGTTTGCTTCTATATTTTATTATATAGGATATTTATAAAGTGTTATAGAAATGCAGTGCATGGTGATATTAAGTACATATTGTAGTATTATCAATCCAAGGTATTTGAACTTAGTTGCCAGGAGTACCACCTCAGTCTGAATCATAATGCGGAAAAAAAAGGTGAGCCTACACTCGGCACGTGCTAGTTCGGTCAGTTGGTGACGCTTACTCTCTAGCTCCTTTCACACGTACCGTCCACGACACGATGTTATGTTCTTAAATAACCATGGGTGTCTATGGAACACTGTCATGTCACGGCTACGACCCCCGTTGTTACATTGGCGCCTATTTGATCAGAGTACGACGAACGTGAAATGTACATGGCACGTTTCCGGAGTTCAGTTCAGTTCAAAGAGATTTGCCTCCTTTCCTCTGATCTGCAAAATCCTGC
>NW_028234436.1:3476847-3481847 GCF_977035675.1 Penaeus japonicus
AAGGTTACATTTGTGTTGTATTACACATATAATAGTTATCCATGGATTTTGTAGTTCCTTGGCTGTTAGAAACTTTGTTTGAAAGGATATTTTTTATATAGTCTATTTGTCGCGGTCGGCTCAAATGGAGAGGCCAGTGCTGGACATCTAAACATAATAAATCTATGGGATATTTCATCAGGTTTCATTTAATATTTCCCGAGCTCATATTAACCAAGTATTTTTCCAGCAAATATTTGAATCGGACTCATTTGTGGTAGCGCGTGGTCCGACTTAAGCATGAGGCAAGTGACCAAGAGGGAATTTAATAATTGGAGTATTAAACTGACAATAATTCAGACAGAACTATAACCCTATTTATGTTCTACACTCTCAAATTCATTATCTGTCATAAGCACAAGTTCGGACAAATAATTTTAGTCTCCAAGCAGGCGTGTGTGCGTGTATATGTGTGTGTGTGCGTGTGTATGTGTGTGTGTGTACGACTTAGGGTATTTCAATAATTGCAACTTTTGAAATGTCATTGTGACTGTACAAAAATAGGCTCCATATATCATAAAAATGAAATGTGAAAAAAATCAGCTTGATCTGATAACGTTTAGGGGTTGCACTTTTCAATTTAATATATTACGCATTTCCGCGGAATTGGGGCCGCGCAGCGGACGAGGTCCACGCACTTCGAACTTCCTCGCTAACGTTAAGTGATGATAGTTCCCTTCCGAATCGCAATCAAATATGTGTCTTTAGGTGCAGGAAGTTCCTCGCTGACCTTGGGAACCTAAATATTGCATGCAACAAATTTCTCACAGACCTTAAGCACTTAAATACCGCATATAGCAAGTTCCTCAATGACCTTAGATCGGAAGTCTTTCAATACTTCTAGTTCCTCACTGAACCTAATGGCCTGTAAGGTAATGCCGTGTTTCTTCAATAAGCATATAAACGTTAGTTAATTAATAACATTATTATACATTCCAACAAGCTTCTGTTGTGTTGCTACTTGTTTGTAATATATTGGCACGATATAATTCGCTGAAAGTGTTTGATTGAAAATCAAACTTTTCTGGACGACAAATTGCTTTGAAACTTGTGACTAAATTGAAGAATTATATCAGAAATTTGGACTGAAGACTATTACTAAACTAAAGGCCATCACAAAAGTACTTAACATAAAGAAAGTATATTATTATACACAGGAGGAGAGTTTGAAAGCTTCGTTTATTGGTACTGAAATCATATCTTTTAAAGGCAAAAGACAACCGAGAGAGTGCTACAAGAAGACATCGAGTGGTATGAAGCAAAGTTGAATGGTAGTGCTGTATCCATTGGTTCTGCTGACCATAAAGCCATAAAAGGAAGGAATACAGAAATAAGAGGAAATGTAGTCTGGCAAATAAATTACTGAGTGAGATTCAGGAATGTGTGAAAACGATACAGATGATGAACATGACAACGGAAACTTAATCTTCCTCAACCTTAGAAGATTTATCCACTCCTGATGACTGCCAGAAGGGAAACGGAAATACACCACGGAAATAATGCAACAAATTTTACTGATACTTTTTTTTCTCAAGTAGTAGGTCTTGACAGCAGATTGGTTCCTTTAGATACTACCATTTTCCGCAAGAAAAGGCAGGCAACTATTGGTAAAAGAGATGACACTCTAGCTTCATTGAAGATAACCAATATGAATAAAAACATGTCATAACCTCAGGGAATTAATTGAAGTGATTGATTTTTATAAGGATATAAATGATAAGGTCCGTTTTCAGTGGCCAATTAACTTTAATGCTATTGACGGGTAACCAATCATGAACTACTGAACAGACATGCAAAATTATTTTGTCTTGAGTCCTTAAAAGAATTTAAAAAACATAATATTGCCTAGGATATTTGTGCCAGTTGGTGTTAGGTGGTTAGGTTATATGTGTTCATCATTACATATTTGTATATCACTTGATGTTGTACTTGATAAATTATGAAGTATTGAAAATGCTGATTTGCCATCCAAGACCAAAGTTGGCTTGAAAGACAATTTGATTAGATGCTTGGGGACATTGCAAAAGAACCCTACTGTTATCAAAGGTATCTTCGAGTTCTCTAAGATCCATTTCTTTTGCTGGCGAAAAGCTGTCATTAGTACAGAGCCGACAATATTTCAGGCAGCATTTGGGGCATCTCAAATGTGTTCAGAAGTAGGGATCAGATTAGGGTTTGACAAATCCTACTTTGCATCCATCAGTAGATATCTGCATAACACAGATGTCATTTTCATGCCACTCTCTCACGATGGTGACAGCATACATGAGGTATTTGGTATGCTGAAAATGGAATCGGAAAAAGCTGGATATACAAACCAGCCAAACCTGCAGGATCGAATTTGGTACAATTTTTCATATGAGAAGTTATGGAACCTCAGCACAGAAAAGTTTGTGAATGTCCCAGGTTTTTCGGAAAGAGGGTTTAGTTCCCCTTTGTTCTATCATATACGGGAAGATATGAATAAGGTATGCCATCTCTATGGCCAAGGTAACCACTCTGTATGGGAGGCTAAGAGTGTACTAATTCCCGACCATAATCAGCATTGTGAAAGACTGATTGGAGACATGAGGCGGTCCTGGGACTTCAATACCCTTGTCTCTATATCAAATATACGGTAATTGCGGAAGAGATTGAAAGGAAATGTGGATAGGGTAATATAATATATGTGAGAAGTTGTTGCCAATAAAAGATACGTTTCTAATTTGTAATATACTTTCACAATGTGTTTTATTATGATTAATTATAGAAAAGATACTCTTAAAAGTTAAAATTATACTATACACGATTGAATAAATCAGCATAATTTGAATGCATCGTTAAGTAATTACTGCTAAAATGACGAAGAAAATATAGAAAACGGGTAATTTCACCCCAGACTAAACTAATTATTTAATCGTATTTTTCGTATCTTTGAGTAAAAAGTGCAATAGGTAAATATTGATAAAAACAAATAAAAATGGTATCACTAGTCAAGAAAAAATAAATGGCGCCTACTTCTGAACAGTCTCCGTGAATTTGAAGGATTTTTCAAAAATCACCAATTATTGAAATACCCTAGTGTACGTGTGTACGTGTGTATGTATGTACGTGTGTATGTGTGTGTGCGCGTGCGCGTGCGCGTGTTGTATGTATGTATGTGTGTATGTTTGTGTGTGTGTGTGTGCGTGTGTGTATAGGCGTGAATAGAAGAGGATTTATATTAACCATCTCATGGCAAAAGTTCATTAGCAATATTCAAATACTGAAATTGGCCTGAAGATGCAACCCGTTGTTTAGGTCGTTACGTATACCTGTTTACTGCATCTATTGTGTTTGGCAGCATTTCACTTGTGTAAATTAAGAAAAAAATAATAATAATAAGACAACAAAAACGGAAGAAATTAAATAAAACAACGAGTTCTAGTGTTTTACTCCGGGAGTGGCAGCGTATATATATACAACCAATATAATTGTCTTGGCCTTCTCATATCGCCTCACAGGTTACAGATGAAATCCCCTGGCGAAGGTAGGCCGTTACAAACGTGGGATTATAAAAACACTGAATTTATAAAACAAAAAAAATGGCGACAGCGTGTCGTCCTGGCGAGCCCCAACGTGCCCTCTCTCTGTCTCAAGTGTCTCTCTGTGTCTCCCTCTGTCTGTGGCGGGCTTCTTTTCAGGTGCACGTTTTCACCTCTGCGAACTAGAGCCCACGAAGTTACTTTTGGAATTACTCGTGCATTTTCTGCGCTGATATGCGTGCAATATTTTGAGGTGTTAATAATATTTAACAGAACCATTTTCAAGTGGTTTTGTAAGCCCAGTATCCATATGAAGGGTGACGCTCAGCGCAGGAGATCGTCTGCAAGGTTCACCTGCCTCACGCTACCTTGTGAAACTCCTTTCCTTTCTTCCCCATCTTCTATGCTTCAGTATGGATGCCCGACTGCAAATTCGATCACGACATATTGATTGTATTTACGAATATATCAAAGTTATCATTTGAACTTTGTAAACATACTAGTTCGTTCCAAGCTAATGCTAACTAGCTGGTGAAAAAACGTGTTTGAAGTGTTGTGGATCCCAAAACTAATCTTTTGCTTAACATTGAAATTGACTTGTTGATCTGTATTAATAAATATAGGTAAATACTCAGATAAGTTACAATGGATAATGCCTGAAGAGAAGGATGGTGTGAAATTTGTCCAAATATGATCTAACAAGGAAGTTGACCAAGATCAGGACTATCTGGGAACCTTGTAGGGCGAGATATATATATATATATATATATATATATATATATATATATATATATATATATATATATACTATATATACATATATATATATATATATATATATATATACATATATATACATATATATATATATACAAAATATAATATATATATATATATAGTATATATTATATATATATATATATAACTCTGTAGGGAGATGGGTTTTGTGCTCTAGTAGATTGATATTGAAGTCACCAATGAAAATTGTTGATCTATTGCACCTAAATGTGTCATTGGATAAAATCTGATTATCTCAACTCGTTTCCTATTAGGTCTATAAATGACTAGGATAAAAAAAAATGAAGTAGTTTTTTTTCAAGTTTGGTTGTAGGGATTTCATTATCATTCATGAAGTTGTACTGCAAACACATTCTGTAGTGATTTTTTTTTCTTTCTTTTTTTTAAGAAAAATGCAATTCCTCCATGTTTCCTTTCCGTTCTGAAAGCGGTGAGAGAAGTAACTATCTACTGTTAGAGTTATCTATTATATTTCTTTTGCCAGATTTCTGTAATAGCAAGTACGTCAGGAGATTATGGCAGGCAATTCAGGAATGATTTGAGAGCATCAAAGTCTTTTTGAATTTATCTGAGGAGCTGGAAATGAAATGGTGTATTGCCTGATGCATTAAAATCGCCTAACAGGCACACAGACTGCATCTGTTGTTGAGACTATTGCCT
>NW_028234436.1:3486847-3499347 GCF_977035675.1 Penaeus japonicus
ATAATAGGGACTGCCTCTGCCCAGAGCGAGGAGGCATTGTCAAATACCCGCATAGTTTTTATTATACCCTTTGCTGCAAAACCGGCACTTGTAGTATGGGTGATAGTGTCTACAGAACCATCTATGAAGTAGGTTTTGCTACCCGGCAGAGTGATTGCTGCGAAATTCCTCTCGGCCTCATCCCTTAACAGAGGTTTAACAGAGTACTCTGTCTTTCTCCTTGACAAGCTCATGGCAGAAAACTCTATTAAGAATCTCGCTCATGGCGGTGTCACATGGTAAGGGTGGGAGTCCATATCCTTAAATAGTAATGTCTCCTTGAGTTCAGAGTGTATCAGCACCCTGGTTGTATGAGACAGGTGTTGTTAGCAAAGAGTTTATGGTTCTGTGCAAGTCGACTCTGCATTTTCTTCCTATTTCGAGGCGGAGGGGGTCTAATCAATATGACAAAAAAATTAATCTCACTCCCGTGTCCCAGGATGGTAAGATTTGGCTCCGGGAGGAGGTTGGTAACCTTAGCCCACCCAGGGGCACCCAGAATAATCCTGGCAGCATCGATTTGCATGATGTCAAGCCTTTTCCTGAGTCCAGGTTTGACCATGATCAGGGCGACATAGGCATAATCCACAGTGGGACAGATAGCATGCATAGAAGGATCTTAGTACGCAGTGCCCAGCCCCTAAGTGGTGCCCTGACAGAGCTCTCATGACAGAGAGTCTTGCCTTGGTCCGGTCTATGAGGTATTTAATCTCAGAGCGGAAGGTGAGGTTCTTAACCCATAACCCCAAGTTTTGGTAGATGTGAACCCACTCTAGCTCTAATGCTTGGACTCGCAGTCTTTGGTCACGGGCATCGTGATTTAGCGCCGTTGATTTCGATTTGGCTGCTGAGATCTTAAGCCCGACCCTGTGGGATTCTTCAGACAACGCTAGGCCTTCCTGGTTATGTTTTCATTTCCTTTCACAGCATAGATAATTACAAGATGGGTTGGCGGGTATTGAAGTCGCCCCCTATGAGAATTAATTCATGTGCCACAGTACCACAGACTTCACTAATATCTAAGCTCCTATATTTTGGCCTACTGTATACATTGTACAGCTTGAGGGGACCCCCGGCTAATTGGATCTCAAAGGCAAGGATTTCTATGCCTTCACACTGCACACTGCCTTGTGTAATCGGCAACACAAAGAGATGATATCCTGAGAAGAGAACAGGATCCCCCATTCGAGTCTCTTGGAGCACGAAAAAGTCAATGTTTTGAGATTGCACGATGACGTGGAGAAGGGCGTTCTTTGTGTAAAAGACATTGATGTTCCACTGTAGTATGCTTAGATTAGAAGCCATTGTGCTAATCTGTGGCCATTAAGTCTGTGTTGTCAACGACGTCGACATAATCGGTCTCGGTGTCCGATGCCCCAGTGTGGGTAACATTAAACATTTCAGAGTCTGACAATTCCTTGGTGAGTTCCTCACTAATCGTGATTTCCTAACTTGATTCATCACTGTCATCAGGACAGGTGGAGTCATTAGTAGGACTGGGTCTCCTGGGAGATGGAGAACCCCTGGTCTCCTTGACCTTTACTCTAGATGGTCGTGGATTCCTCACCTTTTGGGGTTTAAGTGCAGGCTCTGCCAGTATGGTGTTGGCCGCAGGTTGAGTGGGGAGACAAGTCTCGCCCTGAGGATTTGTGGGGAGAGTCTCGTCCATAGAAATCTTCTCCCTCTCATTAAGGGCAGCGACAGTGAGTCATTACCGTCATAACGACCTTGACTGCCTTCGCTGTCTTCTCACTGGTCCTCTGTTGCAACTACTGTGACAACTGTCGTCAGCAGGAGCAGCAAGTCTTTCTCTGTAAAGAGAGTTGGTTTTCCGCTCTTGGGGAAGATTTTGTGGTGTTCCCAGACCCCTTTCGGGTCTGTTTCCCTCTTGGAACTGCCACCAGAGCTGGAAACTCCTTTGTGTTGGAGGTATCTGGTGGTGGTTTTGCTTTGGGCGGTGCGTCCTTCCTCGTAGTAGGGGGAAGTCCTTATCCCTTTGTTCTTCCCCCAGACATAAGTGCCTAGAGGGGCGGAAAAACTTTCTGGTCGCTTTGAAACGACCTCTTGCCACTGAACAGCCAAGACTCCAGGCGTGCTGCTTTTTGTGGCACACCTCTGTACAATGTGCCTGACTACAGACACCACACTTTGACTTTGCAGAGCAAGTGGCCTTGTGGTGCCTGTACTTCTGGCATGTATAGCACTGGAGCGGGTCAGGGACGTATGTCCTGAAGTTGTAGGAGCCCCAATGGGCAAGGCCCAAGGATACAACTGGGGCTCCCTTCAAAGTGACCAGGACTTGCCTGGTTGGGTGCTTCGCTTTGGAGAGTCGGGAAGCTCCCACAACCTTGGGATGAGAAGTGATAACCTCAAGGTCATACATCAAAGGAAAGCCAAGAAGCACCATCTTGGTTTTCTTGTCTTTGGGAGTCAGAGCTGACAAGCTCACCTTCCGCCCATCAAGGAATTTGTCTGTCTCCTGGAGGAAGGTGAAATTGGCTTGGTCCCTTGGAGCGATTATCATGCCATTGTCAGACGCCACTATGGGTTTCCAGAGCCTATGTCATCTAACAGGCATTGTCGGATCCTTCCAGTTTAGGGGAACTCTAAACTGGGGGAACCAACTTGGTGCCCTCCGAGTCCGTAGCCGGCCGAGGGCGCTTGTTGCCTGTCCTCCGAAGCGATGCTGGAGTTTTTGCGGTGGGGCCAGCAGGGTTGGAGGGTCCTATCTGGGTTCCAGTTTTAAATTGACTCGTCGTCTGAACTGATGCCAGAGACTTGTCTGAGCCAGGGGCTAGTTTGAAGGGTCCAGCCCAAGGCTCTTAGATAGGTTTTCTCTTAACCGATGCTAGAGCCTTACCCATTCTCTTACTTTTGTCACCGGCCTTGAAAGGCTCCAAGGCGATAGTCTTGGTCAACTTTGTGCTGGAGTCGTCAATGGGTGTATCAGTCAGAGACTTTGTTGAAGAAGTTGCCATGTAAGAATGATTCAATTCATTCTCGCACGCCCCCACCCACCATGGTGACCAACAAGGGGAAGCTGTGCACTGAGGCCATGCTTAGAAGATACGGGGGTGATGGGAGGATATATGCAATTCCTACCTCGCATTGACGGCACTCGCAGGACTATGCAATTGCCTGTAAGACAGGGGTTGTTTGACCCTAGCCTAGCTCGAAAGAGAGACCATCCGATTGACCTAACCGAGACGAGATCAGGCCATCCATCTGGAATAGAGGACCAAAGAAGCGTGATGCAACCTGCAGGACTTTCGTCTCCCAGCGCACAGGAGCACCAAGCATGGCAAACATGTGGGCAAGTATGAGCCCTCCTGGGGGGGGACCAGGGGGGGTGCGACCCTACTTACTAGATCAGCACCTAGGAACACTTGGTCATCCCTACTCAGAAAACCCGCCGTTGGAAAGCCACCTCAATGGGAGAAAGAGACTTGCCTGGTCCAAAGCAGGCTCGTCCAAGGAAGGAGTTCAAGCTCCCGCGCCACGACAAGGCGGTTTCTTTTGCGGGAGATATACATACAGATAGATAGATAGATAGATAGATAGATATCTCTCTATATATATATATATATACATATATATATAATATATAGATAGATAGATAGATATATTACATTTATAATTTATGTATATATGTATATATGTATATGCATATTTATATATATATATATATATATATATATAAACATATATTTACATATACATGCATATTTATATATATACTTTTATATATATATATATATATATATATATATATATATTTATATATGTATATAAATATAAATATATATATATATATGTATATATATATATATATTACTTATATATATATATATATATATAATATATATATATATATATATATATTATATATATAAACATTTTTTTTATATTTACATATACATGTATATTTATATATATACTTATATATATATACATATATATATATATATATATATATATATATATATATATATATATATGTAAAACATGTATATATATATTTACATTATATATATATATATATATATTTATATATATACATATATATACATATATATATGCCTACATATTTGTATATAAATATATATATATATTTTTTTTTTTTTCATTTACATACTATATATATATAAATATATATATATATATATATATATATATATATATATATATATATATATATATATATTTAAAGGCCAATTAAGGTCAAATTAGAAAATGAAAAACAGAAATGGAAACTGATTGGAAAGAATATGAAACTAAAGGAAATTGATGAATATGAAGAAGCATGGATATCACCGGACATGAGCTATGAAAAAAGGCAAAGTCAAAAAACATTGATAAATAAACTAAGAGAAAACAGAGAAAAAGACGGAGCAGGAAAACACTGGTATATCACCAGCAACAGACAAGGACATTCAGTCCTGCGAAGCATACCTATTCGAACAAAGGCAGGTAATGAAACGCCCACCGCTACACCGGGGAAGGTCCCCCCCAAGCTCCCCCAAAGTAGGGGGAAACGACACAACTATCTAACAACAGTAGGTAATGTAGACATGCCCTAAAAAGAAATAATTTATTTTTTTTGAGACTCTCATGTTGCTAAATATACAGGGATTATATCCAAAAAGTAACCAGACAAAACCTACATATCTAGAGGACATGACAAAGATCAACAATTATTCAATGATAGCTCTTACAGAAACTCATCTGAATGAAGACATAAAAAATGAAGAAATTAAAATTGATATCTATGAGTTAATAAGGAAAGATAGAAATAAGAGAAGCAGAGGAGGAGTAGCTCTTTATATCAGGAAAGAATTAGCAACTAGAATGGATACTGTAATAGAATACTCTAATAATACAGTAGAAATACTAGGGGTATTGGCAAAAGATACAAAAAAGCTATACATTATTTTATACAGACCTCCTGGAACAACAGAAACATCTTTCAATGAATCATTAGGCATTATTAGTAATTACATTGTCAATACAAGGGAAATTGAAGCTATTATTATACTTGGCGATTTTAATTTCCCCTTTATCGATTGGGAAACAAAGAAAACTAAAGATGAAAAACAACAAGCGAGAATGCTTTTAGATTTTGAAGAAAAATTTTACCTTAACCAAATCATTAATATTCCAACAAGGGAAGAAAATATACTGGACCTTGTTTTCATTAGTATAGGGGAAGATGTACACAACATATCATCAACTTATACAGCCCAATCGGACCACAAAATAATTGAAATCACAATGAATAAGTTAAATAATCAGAAAAGTAATAAAAACAGATAGCCAAAGCAGAAAAGAGTCTCAGATCTTTAAACTTTAGCCATAATCAAATAGATTGGAAAAAAATAAATGCAACACTAGAAAAGTCACTGAAAGATATTGACGCTCTCTTAACACTAAAAGATATACTAGAGAAGCTTTATAATGCATTTAAAGATGTTTGTAGAATGTTTGTCCCCCAAAAAAACAACAGAAACAAGAATATTATACCAAGAGATCGAAGGATCATTTTAAGAAACAAGGAAAAAATGAAAAATAAGGTTAACAAATTGAAAAAAACAACAGATCAGATCAAGAGAGAAAGGATAAAAGCAGAGATAAGGGTAAATTGAAGAATAAAAAAAATTAAAAAACTGTCTATAAGTAACCAAAAAGCAGCCGAAGAAAAAAAAGAGCTGTGGAAGCTATAAAAAACAGAATGCAAAAATATTTTTTCTCATTTATGCAAACAACCAGGTTACAAGAGGAGCAAAACAGAAATTGGGCCCCTCTTGAGAATCAATGGTGGCCATTGGTAACTGATTCAAAAGGAAATGGCTGAATTACTCAAATTGCAATATGAAGAAGTCCTATAGTGCTCCCAAGAATAGAAAAATCTAATATCAGACCCCCACAGCAACATTTATAGTATTATTAAGTAACAAAGATGAATTGTTTCAACGGGGGGGCGCTGACTTCATAATTCGATGAAAAAAGATATTCTTGAAGCAGTAAGTGAAAATACCAACATAACTCAGCTGCTGGGCCAGATGGAAATACCCCAGCAATCTTTTTAAAAAAAACTTCAAAGAAACCATAGCAAAGCCCACTGGTAACTTTTGCTGGAGAAATCCCTTTGGACATGGGGACTTAATCCTCCAGCTTACTGAAGAGGGTACTATAATTCCAATATATAAAGGTGGAAACAAAGGTCAAGCCAAAAAATTATAGAGACCGGTAGCACTAACATACTCATATAATAAAAATATCTTTTGAAGGGGTAGTGAGGAAAAAAATTGTTCAGTTTTTTTTAGAAAAAAAGGGGGGGGGGGGGGGGTGGGGGGAGGGGGGGGGGGGGGTGGGAAACAAAGAAAACAAGATAAACCCCACCGGGCAAAACAATGGAATTCCCAGAAAAGTGGTAGCATCTTGTATAATCACAGATCCTGACACAACATTCGAACACATACTAAGGGATCCAATAACCTGAAAATAGAGAAGTTGACGGTAATATAATCTAGATTTTTTGGCAAAAGCTTTTGAAAACAAAGTAGAAATCACGGCCTATCCCCCCTGACCTCACATAAGATTAAAGACCTTGGAATCGGCGGGAAAGTTGGAAGATGGATTTTTTACACACTTCCTAATAAATCGTAAAGCGTAAACAAAAAAAGTAAAAAACAAATTAATGGGCTTTACTCAAATGAAACGATTTTATTATGAGTGGTGGTGGGGGTGCCACAAGGGTCCGTTCTTGGGCCTTTCTTGTATTAATTCCTTTTATTATGAATTTGGTGACATTGATAATGGTGTGAAACACTCAAGAGGTTAAACATCATTTGCAGATGATACAAGAATAAAGTAAAACACCCTTAGAAAAAATAATACAAGATAAAATAAAAAAATGAAAACAAACTTAACGAGGATCTACCATGCCATCTGTAAGTGGGATATGACAATAATATGAAATTCAATGCAGATAAATTTGAAATCCATAAGATATTAGTCCCAATTGGAAATTTAAGAGCAAGATCATATTTTTTGTCGAAGATGTGAAGATTGAGGAGGAAAAGTAGTAAATTGTATCTAGGACTCTAATATGAGTAATGGACATGAGTTTCAGTCACCATATAGAGCAGATTGTCAACAAAGGAAAAGTTATGAGTGGAAGGGGTAATGAGGATTTTAACACAAGAGGCCGCCAGAACACCTTTCCACTATGGAAACACCATTAGTGACCTACAGAGATTAGAATACCAGTGCCAAGTATGGAGCCCAAATCTTATAAAATATATAATGTTGATAGAACAAGTCCAAAAAAGAATCTTTACACGAAGTTAGATTAATATGATGGGTTAAACTATTGGGAAAGACTAAAAAAAAACTAAGAACTGTCCACTCATCTACAAAGGCGGAAGAGAGAGATACTTCATTATTATTGTGTGGAAAAAATTAATTGAAAACTTAACACCAAATTCCAAGACTATTGAAGGAGGGGGAATTCAGGTAAGATATTCCCCCAGGCAGGGAAGAACATGCTATCGCACTGGGATAAGGGTCACAAACATGCCTGTTAAGAAAAATGCAAAAACAAAGTTTCACTAATACAATGGACCTAAATTGTTAAATAGCATAACCGAAGGATTTTTATAAGAAACTTAAATCAGTGTAGTGTTGTAAGTGTTTTAAAAGAAAAATTATGATAAATGGCTTACACTCAGTACAAGGATGAGACCACCAACATGTGGTAGTGAAAGAACGAGGGCTGAATCAAATTCCATCCCTCATCAAATTCAGTTGCTTGCAACTGACAAAAAAACGGGGCGGTCCCCCAGGGATGGCCCTGGCATGAGCTAATAACAAGGCATCAAGCTGTAACTAACCACCAAGTAACCAATTAAGTTAAGTAACCAAGTATATATATATATATATATATAAATATAAATATATAACTATATCATATCATATCAATATATATATACAAAATCATATATATGTTGTGTGATGTGCGTCTTGTGTATTTATTTTTATAGTATTCAATTACCACACACACACACACACACACCCACATTATACTATATATTAATATATATATAAATATAAATAAATATAAAATATATATATATATATAAATACAGTTATATATCTATATATATATATATATAAATATAAAATATATTAAAATAAAATCAATATTATAACAGTTATATTATATATATATATATATATATATATAACAATATAACTCTGTATAAGTATAATATATAATTATTTATATATGTATATGATATAATATAATATATATATAAGTATCAAAATGTATCTATATATATATAAATTTATATATATATACATATATATATATATATATATATATATATATATATAAAATATATATCAAACAATATATCTAACCATTATATGGATAAATATATACATACATATATGTGTATGTTTGTACATATATATATTATATATATAAATTTATATATATTAATATATATATATATAATATATATATATTGATATATATTTGACATATGGGGGTGGGGTATGGATTTATATATATATATATATATATATAGTGATATTGAATATGATTGTTATATATATATTTATTGGAAGTGGGTTTATTAAATATATATATATTTTTATATTTTTAAAGTTATTTTTAATTTATATATATATATAATATACATATATATATTTATATATATATATATTTTATATATATATATATACATATACGGTGGCAGTGTGCAAGTATGTACATATCAAATATATACATATATTATATATATATATATATATATATATATATATATATATATATAGATATATACTATATACATATATCTATATATATATTATATTATATAAATATATAGAGAGAGAGAGCGATTATAATATATATATATATACATATACTATATATATATATATATATATATATATATATATATAACAATATGTATGTATGTAGTTAATGATATATATATATATAATATATATATATATATATATATATATATATAAGAATATGTATAATGTATATTATAATCTCTCTCTCTCTCTCTCTCTTCTCTCTCTCTCTCATATAATATATATAGTTATATATTATTATATATATATTATAAACATTATACTAATATATATAATATAATATATAAATATATATATTCATATATAGATACTATATAGCTATATTTAATTTTGTTTCTATATATTTATATATATCATATAATGTACAGAACATAATATATATATATATTATATATATAATAAATATATATATATATAATATATATACAAACTTAAATAAATATGTACATATATATATATAAATTATATTATATTATATATAATTAAATATATATATATATAACATAACCATATATTTATACTGTACATACTAGAATATATATCATATAGATTTATATATTAAAATTATATTTATATATATATATATATATTATATGTACAAACATAAATATATATATATCATATAATGATTATAATATGTAAATAATATAAAACTAAAGGAAATTGATTAATATAAGAAAGCATGGATATCACGACAGAAGAAATACTAGGGGTATTGGCAAAAGTAGTTGACAAAAAAGCTATTAATCCATTCATTTTTATACAGACCTCCTGGAAACAACAGGAAAAAACAATCTTTCAATGAAGAATCAATAGGCATTATTAGTAATTACATTGTCACTACTCGCTCTCAAGGGAAATTTGAAGCTATTATTCATACTTGGCGATTTTAATTTCCTCCTTTATCGATTGGGAAAACAAAAGAAAAACTAAAAGATGAAAAAACAACAAGCTTGGAGGAATGCTTTTAGAGTTTTGAAGAGAAAAAATTTCTACACTTAACCAAATTCACTTTTTTTAATATATTCCAAACTCGGGAAAGAAAAATTTTTATACTGGACCTTGTTTTCATTTAGCTATAGGGGAAGATTTGGTACACAACCATATCATCAACTTATACAGGCCCAATCGGACCACAAAAATAATTTGAAATCACATCATGAATAAGTTAAATGAAATCGAAAAAATTAAATATTAAAACAGATAGCCAAAGCAGAAAAGAGTCTCATGATCTTTGAAACTTTATTTAGCCATAATTCAAATAGATGGAAAAATAATTAAATCGCTCGCCAACACTAGGAAAAGGGGGGGTTCACTGAAAAGATATTGAACGCTCTCTTTAACACTAAAAAGATATACTAGAGAAGCTTGTATATATCGCATTTAAAGATGTTTGTTAGAGTGTAGAATGTTTGTCCCCCAAAAAAAACAACAGAAAACAAAGAATATAGTTATACCAAGAGAATCGAAGTTGATGACATTTTAAGAAACAAGCAAAAAATAAGGTTAACAAATTAGAAAAAAAAAACAACAGATCAGATCACAGAGAGAAAGGCATTAAAAAGAAGGAGATAAGGGTCAATTGGAAGCTAAATGTTGTAAAAACTGTCTTATAAGTAAACCAAAAAAGCAATCCGAAAGAAAAAAGAGCTGTCGGAAGCTATAAAATACAGAAATGCCCACAAAAAATATTTTTTTCTCTTATGCAAACAACAGGTTTTAAGCGGAGAACAGAAATTGGGCCCTCTGAGTATAATGGTGCATTGGTAACTGATTCAAAGGAAATGTCTGAATTACTCCATATTGCAATATGAAGAAGTACATTCACATTGTCCCAACCACCCCATAGAAAAAATCTAATATCAGATATACCCCTCCACTCCCCCCAACCCCACCCCATCTCCCTGTCACCCCCCCCCCCCCACCCCCCCCCCCACCCCCCCCCGCCACAGCTACATTTACATAGCTAATACTTAGTAACAAAAGATCCAAATGTATCACTGACTTCATATTCGATGAAAAAAGATCCCCCTCACCACCCTTCATAACCTTCAGTCCCCCCCACACCAACACCCCTACCCCCACCCTCTCCCTCCCCCCAACCCCACCCACTCGTGCTCTCTCGCGCTGAAGCCAGTTAAAGTTGAAATACCAACAACTCAGCCACTGGATGGGCCAGATGAAATCCCAGCAATCTTGTTTTAGAAGAAAAACTTCAAAGAAAACCATAGCAAAGCCACTGGTAACTTTGTGGAGGAAATCTTTGGACATGGGGACTATCCCCAGCTTACTGACAAGAGGGTACTATAAATTCCAATAGTAATAAAGGTGGAAACCAAAGGTCAAGGCCAAAAATTATAGACCGGTTAGCACTAACATCTCATATAATAAAAATATTTATTGAAGGGAGTAGTAGTGAGGAAAAAAATTGTTCAGTTTTTCGAAAAAAGAAATGTAAACAAGATTAAACCCGATGCGGGCACATGGATTCAGAACCGTCGAGTTACGATCTTGTATATCCACAGGATCCTGACCACAACTTCGGAACCATACTAAGGGGACCTAACTTGAAAATAAGAGAACGTTGACGTGAATATATCTAGATTTTGCAAAAGCTTGTTGACAAAGTAGAGTCACGGCATCCTGCTACATAAGATTTAAACGACCTTGCGAATCAGGACGGCGGGAAAAAATTTGGAAGATGAGTTTATTTACAAACTGTCCTAATAAATCGTAATACAATAAATGTACAATATTAATGGGCTCTTTACTCAAAATGAAAAAACGATTATTATGAGTGGGGTGCCACAAGGGTCCGTTCTTGGGCTTTTGTTATTCCTTATTATGATTGGTGACATTGATAATGGTGTGAAAAACATCTCAAGAGTAACATCATTTGCAGATGATACAAGAATAAAGTACACCCTTAAGAATATACAAGATAATTGAAAACAAACTTAACGAGGATCTACATGCCTTCGCTGTAAGTGGGCATATATGGACAATAATATGAAATTCAACTGCAGATAAATTTTGAAATCATAAGATATAGTCGCAACTTGGAAATTTAAGAGCAAGATATATTTTGTCGAAGATGTGAAGATTGAGGAGGAAAATAAGGTAGTAAAAGATCTAGGACTCTATATGGAGTTAATGACATGAGTTTTCAGTCCACCATATAAGAGCAGACAGAATGTCATACAAAGGAACAAGTTTAATGAGTGGATGGGTAATGAGGACTTTTAACACAAGAGACCCAGAACACATTTTACCACTATGGAAAACATTAGTGACCCTAAGATTAGAATACCAGTGCCAAGTATTGGAGCCCAAATCTTATAAAAGATATAATGTTGATAGAACAAGTCCAAAGAATCTTTACACGCAAATTAGATAATATGATGGGTCTAAACTATTGGGAAAGACTAAAAAAAAAATAAAGCTAAGACTGTACTCACTACAAGGGCGGAGAGAGAGATACTTCATTATATATGTATGGAAAATTATTGAAAACTTAACACCAAACCCAAGACCTGATGAAGGAGGGGGAATTCAGGTAAGACATTCCC
>NW_028234436.1:3501847-3509347 GCF_977035675.1 Penaeus japonicus
ATGGCAAATGTTTCATGTATTTAAGATTTGTGTTTCATGAACATTCAAATAATCATAGAACTAAACATTCTATAGATTTCATTTCCTTGAGAGGTAAGACTGTTCTTCAGTCGATGCTCTGTCTCCGTTCTATATGATACTGTAGCTGAGGTCCGGGGTTCCAAGACCTTTCCGATCGTTTCAAGGTCATTGCTGCTTCCACTGACAACTCTCGAGAGGTCAGCTCCGACGTTTTCCGATGCCTTGATTTAAACTGCTTTAAATTGATTTAAATTGATGTAAAGCGCCCAGCGCATCAGGCGCGCGTGGGTTGTCTTAGAGCGTTTGATTTGAGAGAGGCTTGTGGTCTGTTTGCAGCGGGAACTTGGCGCCGCGCAACTAGTAATAAAACTTGTGAATTTCCTATATGATAGCCAACAGTTCTTGTTCAACTGTCGAGTAATTGCACTCAGCTTCAGAGAGTCTATTGCTATGATACGCGACGGGAAACAATCTACCAACACCTCTCGACGCATCTATCCGCAGTGTAAAGGGTTTATCTTTCGATGGAAGTCGTAGAATTGGTTAGGTTAGGATATTTCCTGTAAAGCCGGACGTTGCTCAGCATATTCACTTAGTCTGGAGAAAGGTGGCCATCATTCTTTCCGCTGTGTTCTGCAATTTCCTCGCCCCTTCAAACTAATACCTCGAGGGACATTGCGACACTTGCTGTGGAGTGGAATATTTTTATGTCGGTTTGGTTCTCAGAGCGATTGTGCAACAGGATGAGGGTTAGCACAGGACGAACGCCAGGATGGATATCTTACTTTTGGAATGACATTTCGTACAGGAGGTTCCACTCTCCTCCTGCAGTTTGTGTCAATCGCGTTCGCCTTTGCCCTCTTTCCTCCTGTGTCTGGGTCTGGACCAAAACTGTTTCCAGAGAATATAATGGTCTCCAAGACACATGTACCAGGTTCAAGGAAATCGGAGGCGGAGGCTATCCATGACAGAAGCCAGTTACAAGTGCCCGTTAAAAGTCAAGGAGGAGTGACAGGAAAAGAAAAACCTTTGTCTCACTAATGACTATTTGTGAGCCCTCAGTCATTGTAACATAAACGTTTTTGCCAGTACAATCCCTTCTTATTACTTACCTTTCCCTCACTACACAGTCTGTAGAGCCAGAGTCTCGCATGGTAATTGGTCTGC
Organism: Penaeus japonicus; assembly: GCF_977035675.1. NCBI lineage: Eukaryota > Metazoa > Arthropoda > Malacostraca > Decapoda > Penaeidae > Penaeus > Penaeus japonicus. The sequence continues at coordinate 3,503,036 of NW_028234436.1, forward strand.
CACCTTAGACTAAACCCTTAGCAGCAGACAACCTCTTATTGGTTGCTGAAGGTTCAAGTAACAGGAAAGCATGCACTAAGTCTTTAGCACTATATTCAAAAATTTCATCCAGCCGATTTATATGACGTTGGGCGCCATTGTCACACTTTACTCGAGAATTTATGTTATTTTGGGGCAATTAATGATAACAGAATATACTTATGACTTATGATTTTAAGGTCTATAATATTACTTTATTATAGTTTTATTCTAGCCTGTTGAAAAAGGAAACTGTGAGCCACTGACAATTTATACTTAGCGAAAAGATAAATAAAGAAATAACATATATTTATTATCAAATTTTCACTATGCACACGATACATAACTTTTTTTAATGAATGTTATCTTACACAACCACCCCACTCAATCAGGTACTTTTCGCATTAAATGGTATTCTTATTACTATTAGAGTAGCACAGTCACTTCACAAAGAGTCACTTCAAAATAGTTTTTTCACAGTACTCAGTCACGTATCCGAATCTTTTCAAAATTCGCACTGTACAACCCTAGCCTTATTAGCTTAGCACTTAGTTATTTTGTTATATAGTTTAGTACTCAGTCATTCTGTACCTTATATAAAGATATAGATCTGTATCTTAGTTTTCTAATGACAGAGTAGAAAAAAAAAAAAAAAAAAAACTTCTTTTCAGTCGGTGGTGAACGGCGATCTCCCTCCCTATGCAGGCGCATAGGCTTACAGTATCATATTGCTACAGCCAAATGAGACTTTGCTGTTAAGCCATTGCTCTTCTTTACGGGATGGATATTTACATCTGTAAAGAGGATAACACCTTTTCCTCTCCCTACAGCAGTCAACTTAACGATTCGGCAAGTATTCTTATGAAGTGTATAAAATTTTTTAATTATATTTTTGTATATACGGTTATGTTAATTGTAAATTAATCGCGCAGATTCTATATATATATATATATAATAAATAATATAATTATATATATATATTTATATTTATATAAATATTATTATATTTATATTATATTATGTGTGTGTCCTAACTGAATCAGACGTTAGGTCTTAAAGGAGTGTCGTGTGTGGGGTGTGTGTTTACGTGTGTCTGTGTGTGGTGCGTGTGCGTCTGATGTGTGTGTCTGTCTTATATTACATATATACTTTGTGTATGAGTGTGTAAGAAGAAATTATTACGGAATTGTAACCAGAATCGCAGATATTAACAGATCTTTAGTTCGTTCAAACAAACCTATATTTACATAGATTTTATTCTTTCAGGCAACTTTTTCCAATAATGAAATATATTACACCTGATGATATATGTCTTTGTAATATTACTACCACGCGTACATATATGTTAATTGTAAGCTACATTGCGTGTAGAGTTCTTGAAAAAAAAACTATGAAATATATAACACACCTCGGAGCACACTCGTATGCCATTTGGTCAGTTATAAAACCTAATAAACAAATTGTATTGTGTGAGTACAAATGAAATAGACCACATATTTGTCATATTTAGTGATCATTCGTTGGATTTCAGGCTGATAACTTATTGCGACCTTTTATTTATTGTTTATATAAGTATTGCAAATAAGTACTTGGAATGTCATATGTGTATATATACACATATTTATGTATAGATATATAAATAAATATATGTATAAGATATATGTATATATGTATGTATGTATGTATAGATATAGAAAATAAATTTTATGAATAATATATATGTATGTAATGTATATATGTTATATATTATATATATATTTATTATATTATATATATAATTATATATAATACTATATACATCATACATATAGTACATTATACATTTATATACATTATATATATATATATATATATTATATATATATTTATATATATTACTGTATATATATACATATAGATACATTTATATATATATATATTATTATTATATATATATATAAAATATATATATATATATATACATTTTATATATATCTATATATATTTATATATATATATTTTATATTATATAATTATACATATATATTACATTTATATATAATATATATATATATATATCTATATATATATATATAAAATATATTGTATATTGATATATATATATATTATATATATATATATATATATATATATTATATTATATATATATAATATATATATCATATAGATTTATTAATATATATTATATATATATATATTAATATATATGTACAAACATAACATATATCAAATACAATATAATGACAAAATATGATCCATATAATCTATTACTATATCGTATTTAACAATATACTAAATCTATATAAATATATAGACATTATCTATATATATATATATTAAACCATATATATATATATTATAGAACATAACTATGTTTATACATATTAATGTTCCTATTATATATATATTAGTATTTAAGTTTTATATATATATATTATATATATAAATATATAATGTATATATATATCTATGTTATATATATAATGTATTAAATTATACACATTTATATTCTTATATTTACATATATATCATAGGGTAACTATATAATATATATGTATATCTCCTGTCTATATATATATATTGATATATATAGTAATCAATATTCTATAATATAGATATGTATATATTGGTAATATTTTATTTATTTATTTATATATGTGTGTGTGTGTGTGTATGGCAAATGTTTCATGTATTTTAGATTTGTGTTTCATGAACATTCAAATAATCATAGAACTAAACATTCTATAGATTACATTTCCTTGAGAGGTAAGACTGTTCTTCAGTCGATGCTCTGTCTCCGTTCTTTATGATACTGTAGCTGAGGTCCCGGGTTCCAAGACCTTTCCGATCGTTTCAAGGTCATTGCTGCTTCCACTGACAACTCTCGAGAGGTCAGCTACGACGTTTTCCGATGCCTTGATTTAAACTGCTGAAGGTAAAGCGCCCAGCGCATCAGGCGCGCGTGGGTTGTCTTAGAGCGTTTGATTTGAGAGAGGCTTGTGGTCTGTTTGCAGCGGGAACTTGGCACCGCGCAACTAGTAATAAAACCTGTGAATCTCCTATATGATAGCCAACAGTTCTTGTTCAACTGTCGAGTAATTGCACTCAGCTTCAGAGAATCTATTGCTTTGATACGCGACGGGAAACAATCTACCAACACCTCTCGACGCATCTATCCGCAGTGTAAAGGGTTTATCTTTCGATGGAAGTCGTAGAATTGGTTAGGTTAGGATATTTCCTGTAAAGCCGGACGTTGCTCAGCATATTCACTTAGTCTGGAGAAGGTGGCATCATTCTTCCGCTGTTCTGCAATTTCCTCGCCCTTAACTAATACCTCGAGACATTGCGACCTTGCCAGTGGTGTGGTGTTCTCAGAGCGATGTGCAACAGATGAGGTTAGCACAGGACGAACGCCAGGAGATTCTTACTTTGGAATGACATTTCGTACAGGAGGTCCACTCTCCTCTGCAGTTTGTGTCATCGCGTCCTTGCCTCTTTCCTCCTGTGTCTGGGTCTGGACCAAACTTTCCAGGAATATAATGGCTCCAGACACAATACCCAGGTCAAAATCGGAGGCGGAGCTATCCATGACAGAAACAGTTACAGTGCCCGTAAAGTAAGGGGAGTGACAGAAAACCTTTGTCTCACTAATGACTATTTGTGACCCCTCAGTCATTGTAACATAAACGTTTTTGCCAGTACAATCCCTTCTTCTTACATACCTTTCCCTCACTACACAGTCTGTAGAGCCAGAGTCGCGCATGGTAATTGGTCTGCCACCTTAGACTAAACCCTTAGCAGCAGACAACCTCTTATTGGTTGCTGAAGGTCAAGTAACAGGAAAGCATGCACTAGCTTTGCACTATATTCAAAAATTTCATCCAGCCGATTTATATGACGTTGGGCGCTATTGTCACACTTTACTCGAGAATTTATGTTATTTTAGGGCAATTAATGATAACAGAATATACTTATGACTTATGATTTTAAGGGCTGTAATATTACATAATTATAGGTTTATTCTCGCCTATTGAGAAAGGAAACTGTGAGCCACTGACAATTTTAACTTACCGAAAAGATAGATAAAGAAATAACTTATATATTTATTATCAATTTTTCACTATGCACACGATACATAACTTTTTTTAATGAATGATATCTTACACAACCACCCCACTCAATCACCTTTCGCATTAAATGTTATTCCTATTACTGTTAGAAGAGCACAGTCACTTCACAAAGAGTCATTTCAAAGTATTTTTTTTCACAATACTCAGTCACATATCCAAATCTTTTCAAAATTCCCACTGTACAACCATAGCCTTATTAGCTTAGCACTTAGTTATTTTGTTATATAGTTTAGTACTCACTCATTCGGCACTTTATATATAGATATGGATCTGTATCTTAGTTTTCCAATGACAGAGCAGCAAAAAAAAAAAAAAAAAACAAAAAAAAAAACACTCTCCTCCACGCCCCCCCCGCTCAACAACTCCTATAGAATAGTAAGAATCAGATTCGAGCAGATGCTCTCACCCCCACCCCAACTACAGTCGGTGGTGAACGGCGATCTCCCTCCCTATGCAGGCGCATAGGCCTAAGAAAATTGCTACAGCCAATGAGACCTTTGCTAGTTATGCCATGCTCTCATACGTGAGGGAATATTTACATATGCTAAAGAGGATAACCACCTTTTCCTCTCCCATACAGCAGTCAAACTTAACATTCGCAAGTATTCATATTAAGTGTATAAATAATTATATTTTTGTATATACGGTTATGTTAATTGTAATTATCGCGATTATATATATATATATATATAAATAAATATTATATATAATATATATATATATATATATATATATATATATATATATATATATGTGTGTGTGTGTGTGTGTGTGTGTGTGTATGTGTGTCTGTGTGTGTGCGTGTGCGTCTGTGTGTGTGTCTGTCTTATATTACATATTATACATTGTGTATGTGTGTGTAATAGAAATATAGGATTGTAACCAGAATCGCAGATATTAACAGATCTTTAGTTCAACAAAACTATTTAACATAGATTTTATTCTTTCAGGAAACTATTTTCCAATAATGAAATATATTACACCTGATGATATAAGTCTTTGTAATATTTACTACCACGCGTACATATATGCTTATTTGTAAGCCTACATTTGCGTGTAGAGTTCTTGAAAAAAAAACATGAAATATATAAACACACCCTCGGGCACACTCGTATGCCATGTTGGTCAGTTATAGAAACCTAATAACAAATTGGTATTGTGTGAGTACAAATGAATACTACCACATATTTGCCATATTTAGTGATCATTCGTTGGATTTCTGGCTGATAACTTATTGACGACTTTTATTTATTGGTTTATATAAAGTATTGCAAATAAGTACTTAGAATGTCATCATGTATATATATACACATATTTATGTATAGATATATAAATAAATTTATGTATAATATATATGTATATATGTATGTATGTATGTATAGATATATAAATAAATTTAAGCATAATATATATGTATATATGTATATATGTTATATATGATATATATTATATAACTATATATATATATCAGTTACCTGATATCAGTCATATATATACATATACATATATATATATATACATATATATACATATATATACATATATATATATATATATATATATATATATATATATATATATATATATATATATCAAGTATGATAACAAAACGGTTGAATGAGTTTTCGAGACTTATTCCCTGTGTCTATTACAAAAATGGTGATATTGATAGACTCATTATAAATGCTTGATTAATCAATTACACAGTATAGGGCAGTATCAAAGATAAAAATAGCTGGGGAATGGGTGGGGGCACAGCTTATTGCTATCTTTGCATATGATATTGCGAATATAAAGTGAAGAGAAAAGGAAAATAATAGAGCCTAGATATCGTAATCATATGAAAATATTGTACGTGCGTGCCAGTGATTATATATCATAAAGAAAGACCCTGATGCACCGTAATGTGGGGGAGGGCTTTGAAGATATACTACGCAAAAATATCCTTGGCTGGCATGAAATAATGAACACAGGCGTGGCGAGTCTTAGTGTTTCCCTCAATTAGTCTCTATTTCATATGCGAACATTATATGAAATAGAACGTGCTGCCACATGATGGAACAGTTAATATTTCTGACGCCACTACGGATAATACAAACCAGGCTTTCGTCAATGCGGATTATTAGAGCTGTAAATATACGCCCAAAAGAATACGATCAAGCAT
>NW_028234436.1:3556847-3571847 GCF_977035675.1 Penaeus japonicus
TTCATTTTCATCTGCCAGCCATGAAGGCATGAATAATGAATTTCTCTGAATGAATTGAGTGTCAGGCTTCAGGATAAAGTTGGTGTGCACTGTGTTTGGAAAACTCTAGATGTTAGAAGATATATTTGTAGTGAATCTTATATAAATCTGTGCTTCTAATTTCTCTCTCTCTCTCTTTTTTTTTCTCTCGCTCTCGCTCTCGCTCTCGCTCTCGCTCTCGCTCTCGCTCTCTCTCTCTCTCTCTCTCTCTCTCTCTCTCTCTCTCTCTCTCTCTCTCTCTATATATATATATTATTTTATATATATTTTATATTATTATATTATTTAATAATTTTAATAAAATTATATTAATATATATCCTATATAAAATTCATATATTCAATATAATTTTATATATATATATATATATATATATTATTATATTTATATGTATATATATAAAATATATATATATAATATATAATATGTATATATATATATAATATATTATATATATTATTTAATATAAATATACACACAACACAACCCCACAACAACATATACAATATATATTAAAAAATTATATATTCAATATAACATTTATTAAAAAATTATATATATTTTATATATATATATAATATAAAATTTTTATATAACACCACACACACACCCACACACCCCACAATATAATTTATATATTATATTAATATTTTATAAAATTTATAATATATTAATTTATATATTATTATATTATTAAAATATATATATTATATTAATATTATATATATGGGTGTGTGTGTGTGTGTTTTTTACGATACATAATACATACATATAGCTTCTGACTTTCTTCTTCCCTACGGTAAATGAATTTTGTCGTGGACACCGAACACATCTACGTAGGTAGCTTTGTTGAGTGCCTGCCAATTATTCTCTGTGTGGTCTTTTTCCAGAGTTTCCATAAGATCAGGCCAAACCCGTTAAAAGGGAAACCCATAGCTGTCCACGACAAAATTCATTTCCCGTAGAGGAGAAGAATGTCAGAAGCTCCCTTCCTACCATTTGATCCATCGTGACGACGACGGCCCGCTTTCTCTGTATACAGAAAGCCGACAAATAAAAATTTTAATCCTTTATACTCCCCCCACGCGAAAACAAAGTCGGGGGTAGTCATTGGTTTCTCCTAAGGGCACAAAGGGTTGCCGCCCTGAATTTTTAAGGATAAATGAAAAACAAAATAGACCCCCAAGGTTTCTTGCAAAACCTCAGAAAGAAAGCGGAGAACATCATGCCAAAGAAAACGATGTGCAGCACCCTCGGGTTTCTTGATACTCCTCAGTGAAAATATCTCCGGATTATCAGCAGGTACTTTGGTCCAAAGGGAAAACCATAGCAAAACGCCCGGGCGTAAAGATAGAAATTTGGTAAGACAAAAACCCGCTCAAAAGCAACCCCGACATGCGTTTATTGTATTCCCCGCAGTACATGCGAAAAAAGCGTTTACGGCGAAACAGTACGTATTTCGACACCAGGATGACGGCACGGCGACCTCACCACAGGACTTCAAACCCCGGTGGCACACACACCACACACACAAAACACATATAAAAATATTATTATATATATATATATATATATTATATATATATATAAAAATAAAAAAAGAGAGAGAAAGAGAGAGAGGGCATACATACATAGATATATATTTATAAAAACACAATTGCTTTCTAAAAATATTTCCCCACGCTTGATGAAGAGTTTTGCAAGTGTTTCCCGGGTGGGGACAAATAAAATTTTAGCGCGGCGACTTAATAATCAAAGGTACATCAATTTTTTTTTCCTAAAATTTTCAAAACCTTCATATTCTTCTGTCATGTTAGATTTCGTTTTTGTAACTTATAAAAAAAGAGAAAGAAGTGAAACATTTGTGAGTAAATTCACAAGGTATGTTCATAGTGTATGTACTACCAACAAATGGCCCTATAGGCACCTAGCGAATTAATTTTAATGTCACATAGTTATTCCAGTGTGATGTGAGACGATTGGCGAAGGAGATATGAGAAGCAGATCATGAAAGAAATAAGCAGGATGATGAAAGTAGGCGTAAAAATTTTCGTACCCGGGATGCAGTTAATAACAGGTAATCAGAAACATTTATTCTTGAATTTCTATGCCGATGGTGAAACTGAGAATTTTGATAATAGAGTAATGCCTCAAGGCTCAAAATCCACAAGTCATAAACTTATTCTCTCCGATAGCAGTGGCAATACATGTGCAATTATTCCTTCTTTATATCAGCTGATTGTCTTGAACTTGTGCAAGGCGAATGCTCGTATATGTGTAATTTTACAAAGCAAAAAATAATAATTGGGGTGTGAATGACATTTCTTGCTTTTTGATTTTGTTAATTGTTTACATTTTTATCACAAGGGCCTATTTCATCATGCGAGTTCAAAACGGAAGTTGATATAAGTGTGTGTGTGTGCGTATGTGTGTGTGTTTGTGTGTGTGTGTCTGTGTGTGTTTGAAAAAGAGAACCCTGTAGCACGAAAAGGCATTACAAAGGATTTTTGCCGAAATAAGGTTAATGTGTTTTGTAATGGCAATGTGATTAAGTAATATGATTTCCGGGTCTTTTTAGAATTAACATCCAAAAACGGCAGAGAGGATAAAGCATCAAGAATAAATTGAGTTACGTGATATACGATACTGTAAACAAATATTCTCTACAGAATTGAAAATGGAACAGTTCAACCAACCATCTTTTCGTCTTTCATAGCCAGCCCGGATGTAATTAAATCCAAGGAATGTCGTAGCGGAGGGGGAAAAGTCAGACGGTTATTCCGAAAGTAAAACAATGAAAAGAGGACGACTAAGTAGTGAACAAAAAAATAATCTTGTTTTCGTACCTCTGATAACTAAATGAAGATGAGACTTGCATTTCTTTAGTGCTACCATGTGCCTGTAAGATAAGAAAAAAATGAGAAATAAAGATACTGCATAGACTTGAATATTATAAATAACTCCTTACAACTCCATGACTAGGGCATAATTTTACGGAAAATTAAAGATCATTTCCCGACACTGGCTGCAAGCAAACGAAATGTCACACAAGTGACCTGGATTCTGTACAATACGGCTGTTATGCCTGATGAAGTTTGTGCTTTACTTCTGCATTTGCCATAACAATATTCTCTTTCTCTCTCATACTCTGTCCCTGTCCCTCTCTTATTGAACATATATCTATCCATACTTATTTGCAATGCACTCCTCTCTCCTACTCCCTTTATATCTCCTTCCCTCTCCCCTTTCGTCTCTCTATCTATCACAGTGGTAGCGGCCGGTCCTTCCCCTCGGATGGAGTGCAGTCGCGCCCAACTCTAGACGCGAGAAAGTTTCCACTGCTCCCAAATGTTACCGTCCCTGAGATGAGCAAGTGATAGGGGGTTGGGTTACCCGTTTCGGTCTTCCTGTTTACGCAGCCATAGCTAAGGCTGGCTCAGGTCCCACGTGAATGGAGAGGATGTTGGGCTGTGTGTCATGACTGTACTTCACTCTGCCACTCATTAACGACCTTTAGACTTTTAGACGTCTCTCTCTCTCTTTCTCTCTTTTCTCTCTCTCAGAAATAAAGATCAGAATGTAACTAAACAGAAAACAATATAATAATTTTATAAATTCTATGAATAAATGGTGCACCATAATTGGCTGCCAGCCATCCACATATATTGGTCATCATGTGGCGATGTGAAGGACAAGTCATCCGAGAGGCCATGAACAGGAATCGGTTTCAAAACATCTCTGTTAATCAGCGTTTGAATGACAATTCAAAGCTAGTTCCAAACATACACACAAAAAAAAATCTACAAAACCAGGCCGTACGTAGTATAAAACAAAATAAGAACTTTCAACGTGTAATGTAGCAGCTACACTTTTTGTGTTGATGATTCAGTCATAAAACTCATAGGACACAGGTCTTTGAAGCAATAGAACCCTGTGAAGCTAGTCAAAAGATCCTAAAAGCTTTCATGCATAGCATATGACTCAGACCACATGTTGAAGTTAAACAAAGGCAAAAATAAAAATTAAGGGTTACGTTGAGATATGGCGCTGAAACTGACTAATCCTCAGAGGAAAAATCAGTCTTCCTCGACAACCATTTTTCCTTACTTCATTGTGTGAACACCGTGAGCATGGATGTCATGTGTGCTACCAAAATTGGCTTCCGAGAATTCCAGTTAAAGACATAGTGTTTTTCTTATACAAGTGTGTAAAAACACTCACACATATGTATATATATGTATATGTATACATGTGTGAAGGTGACGTAGTGATATATAACACATATATAAATATTTATATATATATATACAATATATTTTATATATCACGTATAGCCTCCACCCTAATATCTATATATGTGTGTGTGTGTGTGTCATACATATTTAGTTACACTCCCCCTAGAGACCGCTATAAATATATATTCTATATAAATTATATATATCTATATTAATATAATTCCTCTCAAAGGTTGAAAAATATTACTATGAGTATAAGTATTACTTCTCCCTCTCACACTGAATGTAAATATCTCTCATATTAGTAGGCTGCCTCTATATATATATTATATTATATCACTAATGAATATACCACTACCCTCCTTAAAACTCGCCCCGCCCCCCCCCCCGCCCCCCCTCAAGTTACCCCCCCTATATCCATATGCATAACAGAGATATAGATAATGCATATAATGATGATGTGCCCCCTCGGTTGCTCTTGAGAGAGACAAATCTAAGGACAGAGGTCTCCTCTCGCACAGCCACGCTCTCCAGACATTAGCTATCTCGCGCGATACTAATATCCAGAAAAATAAATAATACATAATATATATTATCTTATATACTATTGACTATATATATTATCTAAATATATATGTATATAGTAATATAATACATAAAATATATATATGTTGTTTATACATAACAACATATATATGTATTAAATACATACTATATAATATATTATTTCTATTATAATATATCTATATATGCATATAATCACAATAAATATATACCATATACATATATACGTAAGTCTAAAATTTATAGATATAACAAAATCACATATAAACATATTGTATCTACACATATATACATTTTTTAATAACTTAATATATACACACACAATATAAATATTTATATCACATATATATATTATATATTATCTATATATCTATATTATGATATATATTATATATAAATCTATATAAAATAATATATAATTATATATATATAGAATATATATATAGTATATATTTAGTATATATATAATATATGTGTGACCTATGTGTTGCAGTGTGTGTGTGTGTGTGGTGTGTGTGTGTGTCTGTGTGTTGATGTGTTTGCATGTGTGTGTGTGATAGTAAAATGTAGAGCTGTCCAATTAGAGAAGTGAGAAACAGAAAATCTATTGTATATATATACATCTATAACTATAATATATATAACTATCAATATATATATATCTATCTACTATATATAATATGTATAAGAAACATACTATATAAAATATATATATTATATAATTATATATTAATATATATATGTGAAGCATTGTGTGGGGTGTAGTGTGTGTGTGTGTTCTGTGTGCGTGTGTGTGTGTGTGTGTGGTGTGTGTGTAAAGTGTGTGGTGTGTGTATATGAATACAAATATAATATAATTTATCAGTAATCTATATAATATATCTATATATATATATAGTATATACTTGCATCATTATAATTTAAAAATATATGTTATGATAATATATATATATATAGTATATATGAATATAATGATAAAGTATATAAATATATATCATACTATATATTATATATATTACTATATATATATATATATAATTAAAAATATATCTATCATATTATTAATATATATATATATATATACACACACACACACACCACCACACTTACACACACCAACACACTACACAACACACACACACACACAACAACCAATTCTATATATATATATATATATATATATACATATTGACTAAAAATATAAGAAAGATTAACGGTAGACCTGAGTGAAGATGAGAAAGAAATGTAATACAGCAGCGTGGGGGGAAAATAGTAAAGGCCAGAGAAGGAAAATAAGAAAAATCAGATATGGGACATATTTCAGTATTCGTGCCGACCAGAATTAATCAAACAGAAGCAGAGCACGAAGAGGCCAAACACCCATTACGTATTGGACGGAAGGAGGAAGGAGGAAGACAAAGTAGGCGACGTTTTAGGAATTGCCCTTTTTGTTTCTCTGGCGTGTCATGGTGGAATTGGAGGCAGTGAGCTGGATATAGAGGCTTTGGGTCTATCTCGTGGTTTTGCGTGCTTGCGGAAAGGGGTAGATAAGATGAATAGAACTGCCTTTGTTAATAGTGTGGCTATTGGATAAGAAATAATATCGAAAATGTTACAGCGGGATAACCGCAGGAATGTATGTATTATCTGATGGTGTTGCTTCTTGTCTTGCCATCCAGTTTAATTCAACTTGTGCTCTTTGCATGCATATTAATGGTATGACAAGACACAAAACAGGACAGGTGCTTCAACATGCTATAATATAATATGTATATATATATATTATATTATAGTATATGATATATATGATATGATTAATATATATTATATATATTATTGTTTCTTTATTGCATACTTTTTGATTAAACTATCACTTCGAATAATCAAATAGAAAAAATTTAGATCATAAGACAGGTACTTACATAGACTGAACTTCTATAACATAGTCCTATATCGTTATATCATCGACAACAAGCTCATTATAGCAATCCATAACTGTCATATATATGGCATGGAAATTTATTTGGCGGTAATATATGCCCTCTAACAGGTATTACCGGCGCGAAAAAAAAGATTTGAGTGGTATATATTCCCTCGCATCAGGCAGCAAAACCGGTATAACTTATGGAAATACGCAAAGTTTTACCTCCCTGACCTGGACTCGCTGTGATACTCAAGTTTCAGAGTGAGAATCCTGCTCCATAACCATTACATCGCAAAATAGCATATCAACCTCGCCGTAACCTATGATTTGTTAACTTGAAATTTCTAATGTCATTCCCTCGCTATTACTCGATTCTGCTAATGAGTATATAATAGTAACTTACGTCATGTGTTTTGTGTAAGGCAACCACCTGGTTCGATAATATTCCTTATTATTGGATCGTGTAGTGTAATGGTTAGAGAAGCCGGGGGGGGGTGGGGATTCTCACTCTGAGAACCTTGAGTTCGGAAAGTCCAGGTTCAGGAAGGTAACATAGTTTGTGCTTTCCATATATTCTATATAAATCAGTATATATAATATATATATATATATATATATATATATATATATATATATATATATATAAACACACACATATTGCAAGCAAAACTATCCGATAATGCATACGAAAGTGTATGTTCCTGCGCTTACCTCGCCGTAACATTCTAGATCTTTTTTCTTATCCAATATCTACACTTTTAACAAAGGCAGCATCTTTCTTCCTTTATCCTGAGAACACCAAGAGATGACCAAAGCCTCTTACCGTCCTGCCTCCATTCCCAGTGTCGCCAGAGAAACAAAAAAGGCAATTCCCAAACGTCGCCTTCTTTGTCTTCCTCTTTCCTTCTCACGCGTTTCCAAGTCTAATCCCTCTAACCCGAAATGGGTGTTTGACGTCCTCGTGCGCTTGGCGGTTGTTTGTTTAATTCTGGTCGACAGGAATATTGCAACATGTCACATCTTCGACTTTTCTTCTCTTCTTTTCTTTTTTTTTCCTCTCTTTCTCTTTTTCCAGTTGCCTTTTAACTTTTTCTCCCCCGTTTCAGTTCCCTTATATTTCATATATTTTCCTCTTTTTCGCTTTTTTTTTTTCTTTTCCATTTTCCTTTGATAGCATTTCATTAACATTCAATTTCTTAATTGGTGCATACGCATTTTTTTTTTTCTTTTTTATTGGAAAAATCTACTAAGCGAATATAATTTTTAATGGTAAACAAAAGTTGTCTATTCTTATAAATTTCCGTAGACTCTGTGTAATATCAATGGATTACAAGCGTTTTTATTCGACTTTAATGTCTAACAGTGAGTCCCAGTGTGTTTAGAACTAGCTTAGATCAACTATATTAATTCATACTTTTCTGTAAGCTCTTATTTAAGTAAGTTGTGCTTATTATATTATTAGGTATTTTTCCATGCTCTATCTCTGGATAAACCATCAATATGCAGAATTAGAACCCAAGATAGATGAAATTCTAAAAAAAAAGAAAACGTAAAAACAATGATAACACTCTTATCATGATGATGATAAAAGTTTGTATTTTGAAATATCTTAAACATAATGATATGCTGAAATATTAGCAAATCTGTGATGAAACACGATTTACAATAAAACTTGATTTAATTTTATTTTATTGTCTCTTTCATTCTCAAGAAAACAATATAGTCAGTTAATCTAACTTGGATACTTTTTCAAACAAAATTGTTTCGCTCAGATTAAAAACAAAGGAAATGTAACGCATGTCGCATTTCTAATCGAATCCTGGATGTTGCATGTTACTTTCCATTGGGTTCCTATTCAAGGTGATGTTAACGTATCTAACGGTTTTAGTACATGATCATTTTCGGCTATTTTTGTTAATGTATAATTGCACTCTTCAAACAAAATTGGGCACGGAATGGTCATGCTTTCAGAAAACGGTAGTGAATTTCATGACTAGTTTTTCATCAAGGCATGAAAAATTAGCCATCGTGCCCCATATGTTGCATGATGGCATATATTACAAGCGAGAATCTGCACATCTCGTAATGTCTCCTGAGAAGGATGAGTGGAGTTATGCTGCGACTATAAATAAACACGCTAAGCTTGCACAATCAACTTCTGGAAAAACTCATTGCACATTTACATCTGACGTACCTCACTTCTCTATCCCAAGTAATTTCTTAGAAGTGCGTGAATAATGTCGGCATCATTTATATAATTAAACTGCGTCTTCATATGAGTGTTATTCTTCTTTCTTCGTGGAAAAATAAGGTATGATTAATACAGAATGGTTAAACTGTCAGTTTTTCTTTCTTTTATGGATGGAAAGAGACCATATACGCAGCCTCGCTAACAGAGGTTATAAATGACTCTCCATTTATATCAATTACATGACGTCCTTTGGAAAATATACGAATGGATCTGTACTTTCTTCTCAGTCTCCCTTTTCAACATTCAAAGACGAGTAAACCTAAGCTCGTTCACAGCTTCCTTCAAAATCAAATGAAGCAGAAAAATGAATAACTGAATTCGTATCGCTTTAACAACACAAATATTCAGCGGAATCGTTTTTCTCCCAGCTGTTAGTTTTTCCCTGAAGGTAAAAAAATAAAACATATTGTTTATACAAGCACACGCATCACCAGTGTATATAAATATATGTATATATATATATATATATATATATATATATATATATATATATATACTATATGTTAAATAATATTATATTATATAAATATATGTTGTGTGAGTGTGTTGTGTGTGTATTCCTTTTATATATATACAATATTTCATTTACATATACAATATATCTATCTATCTATCTATTCATATTACCATATATATATACTATATATTTATTATACTTATATATATAGTATATATAGTATATATATGTAAATATAAACTTAAATATATATATATAAAATATATATATTAATACTATATTAGTGAATATATATATATACAGGAATATATATATATTATTATAGTATATATATATACTATATACTATAGATTATATATATATATATATTACAGTACAGTTACACACACATACAACAGACGATACGTGACATATATATATATTATATATATTATATCTAAATCATATATGTAAATAAGTAAATTTATATATATATATATATATATAATGTAACACATACACACACACCAACGCAAGCATACACACACACACACACACACACACACAGATACGATATATATCTACTAGATCTATATATATATCTATATACTATATATAATAGATACATATACAAAGACATATAGTATATATATATATATATCATATATATATATAATATAAAACATATTATATATATATTTATATATATAATATATATATGTATATATATATAGACACTATATTTCTATATACTCTATATTTTATTGAAATATATATTTGATGATATATAGATACTTTATATATCTATAGATATATATATTTTATATATATATATATGTATGTATATATATTTACATATTATATATATATATATATATATATATATAATATATATATATATATATATATGACATATAATTACAAACATATATTATATCATATTATAAAATAAATATATATAACTCTACCCATAAAATAATTATATCAATAATATCAATATTACAAAAAATTATTAAAAATTATCCCCATATAACTATATATCATAATCAATAACTAAACAACAATATATATAAACAAAATATAAATATATTATAAAAAATTCATATAATATATATAAATATATATATAAAATATATTAATTACTGAATAAATAAACTAAATATCAATATAATAAATAAAAATAAAAATAGAAGAACTAATAATATATAAATCTAAAACACAAAAAATATTAATATATAATATATAAATAAATTAATATAATAATTCGATAATATATATATTATATAAATATACACAACACACCACACACACACATCCACAAACACCCACACCACACAACACACACCACCCAAGAATATATAAATTTATAAAATATAAAAATATAATATTAATATAAATATATTATTACGAAAAAAATTAAATAATATATTTAGAAAAAATATGCATCTATTATAGATATATATATATATATATGATATAGTCTATTATATATATTTCTATATATATATACGCACATCACACACACACTCACACACAAACACACACACACTCACTCACACACACATGTTATATATATATTTATATATATTCTATAATATATTTATATATATATAGTATATATACTATATAGATATATATATACGTAATATATGCATATATATATGATATATGATATATTGAGATATGGAGTAGATAGATAGGAGAGATATTATATATATATATATTATATATACGTTTACTATATAGAGAGATACATTTATCTATATATGATTTATATGATTATATTTAGTGACATATAGATATATGAGATATATAGATTTATAGATATATCTATATATTATATACGAGGATATAAAATATAAATATACTAGATATATATATATAGATATAATTATATATTTTATTTTATATATATGGATATGATAGACATAGAATATTGTATATAGAGATACTATGAGATAGATAGTATATACAGTTTTTGATATATAGAGATATATAGATATATATGTAGATATAGATATATATACTTTAGATAGAGAATATTTACACACACACACACCTAAACTCAGACACCACACACACACACACTCAAAAACACAAACACACACACACACACACACACACACACTCACACACACACCCACCACATACACACATAGTTTAGTATATATATGCGAGAGAGATATATTTGAAGATATTATATATTTTATGTATATATTTTATAGATACAGCATACAGTACATACATTATAGTATATATATGGTATTAGATTTTATATACTATTATAGAATATACTATCTATATATTTAATATATATATATATCATACTATTCATTTGTTATATACTTTTATATTATATATATATAATATTATACGAAAATAAATATATATATTATGTATATATTTTATATATACATACTATATATCAATTTAAATAACCATATTAATATATATAATATATAATATAAAAAATATATATATATATATCTACTTATATATATATCTTACATGTATAAATATAAAATATATATATATATATTATATATATCTTAGATATATAATATATATAGTTATATATTTTATGTATTTATTTTTCCAACATTTATGTATATATAATATAAAGATATATACTATTATATATATAGATATATATATTATATATATAATGTATATATATTATATATGATATATATATTATACAATCATATTTCTCTATATATATTATATATTATATATATTATATATATATATGTATGTCTATATATCTATAATATATTATATCTATATATACATATTATATTTATATATATAAATATCTATATATCTATTATATATATATAAATAATAATTATCCTATATATATATATATATATTATATACTATAATATGTGTGTGTGTGTGATGTGGTGTGTATATCTATATATATATTTATATATATATATACTATTAAAATATATATATTATATAAATATCTATATATATATACATATTCTATATATATATTTATATATAATATCTATATATATAAATATATATAATATTATGTATCTATATGTATGATATATATATATATAGATTATATATAAATATATATATATATATATTTATATTTCTCTATTAGATATATATATTTTTTTTATATAATGAATATATATACATATGCAATTATTAAGAGATATATATATCTATATATATTATATTATATGTATCTCTCTGTATATATATTCCTATATATTATATATTATATATATATATTTCTATATAATAGAATATATCTGTTTATATATATATATAAATATACTATATTCATTATAAAAAATAAGATTTTATATTTTATATACATCTGCATATATATCTAAATATATTATATATATCTATAATATTATATATATATATATATTTATATCTATATTTCTAGATATGTGTGTGTGTGTGTGATTTGTGTGTGTAGTGTGTGTGTGTGTTATATATATATATATATATATATATCTATATATATATATTATATATCTATCGAGAGGAGAGAAGAGAGGAAGGAGACTGAGAGGAGAGAGAGAGTGTATATATATGCATAAATATCTATATATATATATATATACTATTTATTATATATATATATGATATATTATATTATATATTATAGAGAGAGAGAGAGAGAGAGAGAGAGAGAGAGAGTGTATATATATGCATAGATTATATACCTATATATATATATATATATTATATAGATCTATATATATTTATATATATATACTTAATATATATATATATATATATATATATATATATATATATACTGAATATATATATATCATATATATATTATCAATATATTTAAATATATATATATATATAATATATATATATGACTACACACACACAGCAATTCCACACACACACACACACACAACACCACACACAAAATCAAACCCCACACAACACCACCCACACACACACACACACACCACACCACCACACACCCACACCCAAATAAAAATCATCAACTCAAATATAATAGATCAAAATAAAAAACATAACAACAAACATACAAACATAGACTATGTATCAAAAACACTCCCTTAAAACCACACAAACCATCCAAAAAAAAATGAAAAAAAATACTAAAAAACACTCATCAAACTACACAAAATACAAAAAAACACAAATCAAAAAAACACTACACAAAAAAAAAATAAACACAAACACTCAAACACAAAACAACACAACACAAAATAAAAAACAACAAACAACCAACCATCACACACACACAATTCTAACAAACTAACAAAAAACTAACAAACAACACACACAAAAACTAACAAAACCAGAAACACAAACCCACTACACACACACTAACAAAAAAAAAAACTCTACAATACCTCAAAAAATATAACAAAATACAAAAAAAGAACTATAACACACCAAAAATACACATCAACACATACAAAAAAACCCAAAATCTACTAAAAGACACACTCTAACACACAAACAATATATCATAAAATAAAACACTCTATAACAAACACAATAAACCAAAAAATAACAAAAAAAAAAAAAAAAACATAAATAAACACACACAAACAAACATACAATACAATACAACAATCAATCACCACACACACATCACACACAACACCAATAACAATCAACAAACCCAAAAACACACATAAAACAAAAAACAACAAAAATCAAAATAACAAAACACAAACTAAAATATTCTACAAACTATACTACAACAAAACAGTAGATATATAGAGTTATGAAGAGAGAGACACAAACAATAACAAACTATAACAAAAACACTCAAAATTAACAAATCAACACTAAACACAAAAAAAATACAAAAAAATAATACTACAACTAAAAAACTCAAAAACAAAAACAAACACAAAATATAACAATATAAATAAATCAAAATTCACTCAATGAATCAATACACTATAAAAAAATCTATCTAAATAAAACAAAATTCTATACAACAAACATATATAAAAAAAAATATATAAACACTACATATATAATCTAACCATTATTGAATCAAAAATAAGTTTAAATAAAAAAATATCTATATATGATAACTATAATGAATATACAATATTGTTGTTAATACACATACAAATGTATATAATATACTTATTATTTTATATATATATATAAGTATTATATACTATGAATATATATCAGAATATATATATATATTATTAAAATATCAAGATTATATGATATATAACAAATTACGTATATATATACATATATATAATATAAATTATAATATATATCAAAATAATATATAAATATTATATATATATAGATATATATTATGTTTGAGAGTGTTTTGTGAGAAGTAGTGAGTGTGTGTGTGTGTGTAAATATCATATAAATAAATATATAATATATTAGTATATATAAATATAAATATAGAGAGAGAGAGAGAGGAGACTCAGCGAGCAGATGATGAGCGGACGAGAGGAAAAAATAGTCATATATAAGCTGTATGACTAACGAAAACACAAAACACGCGACCCACCTCCCACTCAAACTCGAGACTCCC
>NW_028234436.1:3594347-3596847 GCF_977035675.1 Penaeus japonicus
TATATATATATATATATATATATATATATATATATATATATATATATTCTCGTTTTACACCCTTTCACACACATACACTCACAAATGTATATGATATGAATTTCTTCCATCGTTTCATTGTTAATATATTTTTTTTCTATAAAATGTTTCATATTCATGATTATCAGGATATATGTGTTATAACAGTAAAATCTAATGATAAATGTAATGACAGAGAGAGAGAGAGAGAAACAGAGTGAAAGAAAGAGAGAGAGAGAGAGAGACAGAGACAGAGTGAAAGAAAGAGAAAGAGAAATAGAGAGAAAGAGAGAGAGATAGAGAGAGAGAGTGAGAAAGAAAGAGAGAGAGAGAGTCGTGAGGATTTTAGTTTTAGGCGAAATGATTCTGTTGTCGTTGACATCAGTAGACGGTTAACTAAGCGATTATTGTGATAATAATCATAATTACATCACAAGATACAACAGTCTTAAATAAATTTTACCTTGTAATATAAAGAAGACTAATATCAAAATGGCAAATTGAAATATCCTACTTGATCTTTAACCAAAGAGAAAATTTAAATACATTTTATTTTTACCTTTTCAGACACACTCCCTCACACTGACTTATAGGCAATTTCCGCTCCAATTTTCGCTCACTTCCATGGCCGGCCTGCGTTGCAACTCTTAATTCCTTTTATATGCCCTCCAATAAAATTCTTTTCTCGCTAATTACTCCCTTTCTCACTAATTACTTTGTTAATGATCTTGAAGTGCCTCTCGAACCTTTTCGGATAGCTTCACTTTCTGACGCAGATGTTAAGACTTCCGTGCACAGTAAAAAGAAGAAAAAAAATGGAAGAACGGAATAGTATAGCTTACCAACATACACGTTTTGTATGAAATTTTACTACATTTTACTTTTCCTCTCCGCCCTCAACACAGTCTCCCTTCCTCGGGATTTTCATTGCTTATGAATTTATTGTGATACATCATACAGATTTATTAACTGCGTGAAAGCAGTGTGTATAAGAACATGTAAAACTGTGAAAATATGATAATTTATTTGTAGGCTTACAACATAAAGTGGTTCAATACGGCATGACATGTAAAGACTTGAAATTGATATGGAAACGAATGAAAGGATGAAGTTTTGATTCAATTGTTTCTGCCTGAAAGCAGTCCATAACTAATCAACTTTACATCTTTTGCTTCAGTTATGCAATGTTCAAATAACTCTCTCTCTTCTCTCTCTCTCTCACACACACACACACACAGAAATGTATATATCTATTTTTTATTTTTTATTCTTATTTCTATTTAATTAATAACTTCACATTATAAAAATAATGTGACATGACTAAACTTCTTCCTAAAGAAATTTTCATAATGTTAGCAGTTGCTTGTTTATTTTGTTTTGTTTTCTGATTTAACGTACCTATATTTTCACCAGAAAATGTAGTTCATCTCAGATGGAAATATTAAAATAATTAGTCAAAGAAGAAAACGCTGATAATGATAAACATAATAATAACAATAATGATACCAAGTGTAATAGCAACAACAACATAAATCATAATGATAAAGTAGACATTACTGCCACAAAATCCTGTGAGGCCTCTCGTCAAAGGAGGTCGACTGACTCGCTGTGAAACCTGTGACTGAAATTCCTCTATGAATAAAATGTGACGAAAATTCCATTGTGAACTTGAAGCGCGCAGAGGAGGAAGGTTTTAATGCTTTTTACCTGAATTCTTTCGCTTTCTGGAGTCAGTCTACATGTCCTCTGCATGCATGGCAACCAGCACCTGTAAACAATGATGTGACACTGTAATACATGTATTTCCTCATTTAACATAGATTTCAATAAGCAATTACATTTTCATAACTGTTTTTATGGGAAGGTTTCTCTTTTAGAATTATGTGAACCTTTTTTACAATTATTGAACAATATGCATGTAAAGTGTATCATAATGCATCAATATCAAATTAGTAAATTCTATGAAACTCACCGACTGTTTTTTTTTGTTTTTTTTCAGCAAGACACAGAAATCTATACTGACACTCACGATTTCAAGCTCAAAAGCCAACACAACTTAACGGTTCAGTTATATGACGTTAACAACCCTTTCCCTGGTGATCAGTCACATTAACCCGTTGCGTACGGGTAGCATGGTCGCACGATTTTATTTCCCTGACGACGAGTGGCATGGATATGTGTAGAGTAACAACTCTATGTGTGATTTTGGTAGTGGTAATTAAAAATGATGGTTGCAATTACAATGATTTTAATCGCCATGAAATTCACCAAAATAGTTTTTTTTTTCTTTCTTTCTCTTTTAAACCATCTGCTACTGAACCTGTATTCGTTACTTCACCCCTCTGGGCAGGTGTGTTTAGCGGATGGGATCACATGTGGGTATCACTGTCGGTGCGTTGCTAGACGCGCGAGCAAAGCAAGATATTGGGATTTTGTCTTTACCAAATATGCTAACGTTTGAAGATGATCGAAAGAGTTGGGC
>NW_028234436.1:3674347-3679347 GCF_977035675.1 Penaeus japonicus
TTAATATGTAATTACCGACAACAAAGCTTGACAATGGAATTAGAAAATATACAATGTAATTCAAATTAGGCTGAAATTTAACGATAACAGAGATAGAACCTGATGTGACTAAAATTTACTCTTATAAAACATGTTGACACTAACATTAACCCTAGAACGCCAACCTTCACATTTGTACGTCCTAGAACATGGCATAGTTCCTAAATGACAATAAATGCCTTATTAATCTTCTTAGGTACAAACCCTATACAGCATTTTGGCAGGTTAATTAACGAAGATAAATTAACTTAATAGACAGAAATCAATATAATGTTACTTTGATAAAATGAAAAAGAAACTTTTGCAGCATAGATGCTAGCAGGGATCTGCGGCTTAACCCACGTAGAGTAGAGACGTCCCCTAGGAAGCTGTGTTGCCTCCTGGCTGTATTAGCCACAGGTGTAAGGGGGGGGGGTCATGTCAAAAAGAGAGTATTGCTTCAGAAGGTAAGAAAAGAACAATAAGTGGAAATGATCTTTTTAATTAACTGGTCTAATTCTTTTCAGAGCGGCATTTATGTAATAAAGTTATAATTACTTATATGAACAAAAGAATCACAAAAAAATAAAACACGTACTATTAAGACAGGCAATAGACTATTCTTTATAAGAAGCTCTCTCTCTCGTCATCAACTGGGCGATAGTACAGCACATATTAACATGGGCCATGATCATGCTCTTTCGCCGATACAAATCACTGGAGGCTTCTGAAAATAAAAGGATATGCCATTGTTAAATTGTTCGATATAGAGACATGGGGCACGTGCATGCACTCGCGAGAAGCAAAATTGGCGTTAATGCACAGCAGTTCAAGCAAGCAAGGAATACGCCGAAAAAAATCTCCCAGGGTAATCAAAACCTGGGAAATGTATTAGTTGTATACGCACATAATGCGAATTCTTCATTATAGTATACTATTCAAAAGACAGAAGAAATAAAGAAACAACAGGCAGTTCACCCCTAACAGAATCTCACCTCACCTCATTGCCCTGACGATGAGAAAGACTTCCACCAGCTTGGAAAAAATGATATAACTAAACATACTGCTCCAAAGCAGAAGGCCCCTCCAGCCTAATTATCAACCACAGTACCTTCTTCTGCACCAGCTTTAGTGTCTGCTTCAGCTCCTATCTCAGGCGCAGTTTCAGCACCAGGTTCAATGCTAGCTTCAGCAGCAGTGTCAGCACTAATTGCCACACCAGCCTCGGTACCTGCTTCGACATTACCATCGGTTTCAATACCTCTAGCACCATCAGTCCCAGTACTTTAGTATCAGCGTAAGTAATCCACCATCCCCTACTACAAAGGATGGACCTGCTTCAAATGTTATTACAGTTTGCTCAGCAACTACGATTTACCAGAGAAATGACCCAGGAGATCCAAAAATATGGTTTCCTTTTGTCTTTGGTCGGAACAGCTAATTCGGTCAAATCCATGTAAAGTATCAATATGAATTAAAAGTTCACTAAACACCACCCATTAAATTTTGGTGCGGAAACCAAATGTAAAACAGAACAAGAATAAATGTAGAAGGGAAATGATAGACAATACGTGGTGTTGTTTCTGAAGTAAAAATTATTGTATAGTGATGCAAGATGGTTATGTGACAGACTGACCAGGGGGAGACAGTGCATGGGGCTTGCACCCATGTAAAGGTTTTTCCCTTGGCTTATGGCTAATATTTAGGACCAATTTCAGAGTGAAGAGTTCGCAATCACTTAACTTCGGAATAAGGAGAAATGGATGCTAGTTTAGCAAACGTAAAAGTAAAGCAATGATAATATATACATATCTTTACAATCCATGACGATTGTTTGTACAAACGATGATCAAAATTGGCAGTCCACAGGTTTTAAGCTCTCCTAACATGAGCAATAAAGATTGTAAAATTTATAGAACGACAACCATGAACAGTGAAAATCAGAATTGTAAACCTTAAAATACCCACTATATACAGTTTAAATGAGCTAAGAACCTTCTATTTAGAACCTGAAAGGGTAAAAGTAGTTAACAATAATAAAATCTCGGTAAAATGAATGACAGTAAAAAATAGGCAACTGTAAAACGTAGAGTTTAATAATACTACAATCGGCAAAAGATTCATTAGTTTTTAGTTTAGATCTTTATTTACCACCCTGGCCAACTGCACAGGCACGGGCAAGCTTTGATACATTTATGTAGAGTCATGACATTGTTGCTAACATTGTATTACAAACTAAGGTAATAACATGATTATATTCTATAGTATATCAACTGTGAATAGACATTTGATAAATGTTGTAGTAGGGTATCATATACCGAATTTCGGATATAGCATAAGTACATCTTCTAGTACAGTTGATGTTATGAAATAATTACATAACTCTGCATACCTCATGCTAGGTGGCTTGAAAGGTTGTATCATATGGCACTCTGAAATGTAATGTTCAAGTGTTCGTTTATACTCTTCGTTGCAAAGTCTGCATTTAATTTCTTCTACATTGCATTCTGAACTGACCTGCCAATACATTCTGTATCCAAGTCTAATTCTTGCAGTCACAATATCACATTGTATTGTCCTTGTCTTGTATGAACTATAAATGAATCTCTCCTGCGAAAATTGGTCAAAATGTTTTATGCTACAGCTTTCAGGTCTTTGAGAGTTTGTTAGCTCCATCAAGTCCTCCCTATAGGAGGTTCTTATTATGTGTGAGATTCTAGCAAGAGGTATACCAGTCTATATCCACAATTTGCTTATCACATCCTGCCCTCGCTAAGCGATCAGCATGATCATGTTTAGCGATTCCAACATGCGATGGTATCCACACAAAATGTATAACATGTCCCCATTCCTTGGCGCGATGTACATTTATTCTTATATCATTTACGATTTCTCCAGCACCTTTATCAAGAGTGTTCAGAGCCAGGAGAGCACTCTGCGAGTCGCAGAAAATTATTCCTGAACCTTGAGTTAACAGAAAGTCTGTGGCTATGAGTATTCCTGCCAACTCAGTTTGCTCGCCCAGTCATGAATGCTCCTACAATCTTGGTGCTGCAAAATATTATTTTTATACACAACATAAGCACATCCTGCTCTACTTCCAGACTGTAGGGATCCATCAGTGTAGATGATTCAAGATGCTCATTAATGGTTGCAAGGGTGTGTTGCTTAAGTACAGCTGGTGAAACTGTGTCTTTTTTAGGGACATCAGCATAAAATACGTTCAATGTCGACATTTTCCACGGTGGAATAGAACGTCCATATGGGAACCTACTCAAGGATATATTTAATTGCTGTATGGATTTGTATGTCACTTGCAACCATGAATTTGAGTGTGACTCGGTATTGTTATGCAAAGATGGATTCACTATCTTATATTTAAGTTGCCTCTGGAACTCTGTATTAATTAATTAAAGGGGTTCTTTAATTGCTTTGACACCAAATATAGTATTAACGTATGATATTCTTTCGTAAATAGATGGCAAATTGAATTCCTTTCTCAGGTTCACAATCCTCGCTGTTTTGGGAGCACCGAGAATAATCCTCATGGCTGCATTCTGTACAATTTCTAGACAAGTTAACTTTGATTCCCTAAATGATATAAGGCGTAAGGCAAGATAATCTACGACTGACCGTATGTATGTAAAAGAGTCTTGCAATGTTACCATTGACACCATGTTCTCTGCCAACAAGGGTCTTGAGTGGCTTCAGCCGCTTCTACAGTCTTTTCTTTAAGTTCATAATGAGTTCATAATGTGTCGTTAACAGCCACCCCGAGATACTTGTACTTGTGGCAAAGATATAACTCAATGTCATCGATATGAAAGTTTGGCAGTGGAATTGTAAGAGGATTGAGTGAGTGCCTTGTTTTTTTTCAACTGAGATTATCAAACCGCACTCTGTAGCTTTTGTGGACAGTACATGAAGAATCTTTTGAATTCTATCCTCGGATGAGGTTTTAATGCAGATGTCATCAGCATAAGAAATAATGGAATCACTGCCCTCAAGCGGTATATTGCTTAATAGTCTGTGCATTAGAATGTTAAATAGCATGGGGCTAAGTATGCCCCCCTGAGGTGTGCCAAGCTCAAACATTTTAGAGTATGTACTCTTGATTCCCCTGAAGAGAACATGAGCTGATCGGTTTGATAAATACATTTGAATCCATGTTAAAAGTTTACCTTGAATACCAAAGCTAGCCAGTTGCTCAAGGATGAGGTCTCTGTTTGCAATATCAAAGGCAGATTTAAGATCGAGAAATACAGTTTGCATGCCTTGCTGAGAATTTGTCAAGTACTCTGCAAAGTAGTACTGAGTTCTACGTCCTGAGAGGAATCCATACAGTCTTGGAGATAACTTGGCATGTATGCGATACATGAGTCTGCTCAAAATAATGCTCTCAAGTACTTTGCATAAACATGAGGTCAATGAGACGGGTCGGTATTTATCAGAGTTCGGTTTGGGTATGGGAATGATTAAGCTTAAATGGATAGATGACCCCATCTTAAATAGGGAGCATAAACGAGTTCAGGAGTTTGCTAATTGTTACAGGGATGACATGATATCAGAAAATCTTTTGCGATTCCTCAGAGGTAATAAAGAATTCTGAGAATTAAAGGATTAAATTCGCAGTAAACATTGGGAGCAATTCCCGCAGAGTATTAACCACCAAACTTCTGCAGCTGAGGTATGGAGAAAAATCAACAGGTTGTCAGGTAAAGCTGTCGCCACTCCGCAGTTCCACAGCCCATTAGAACAGGCCAATTTGTTACTAGATCAGTGGGCCAGAACCTCTCAGCTGAACTCACTTCCGCAGAGAATAAGAGATAAACTTAACAACACGAAATAAATAGGAATTTTAACATTGCCATAGCTAGTCTGCCACTGACCCCTCCGACTTTGCCGAAATAACTGAGTGGGAAAAGATTCATTACAGTAAAAATAGGCGATTGAAAAACGTAGACTTTCATACTGGAGGGTGG
>NW_028234436.1:3691847-3696847 GCF_977035675.1 Penaeus japonicus
GAGTCAGAGCAGCGGATGATAGTCACGAGGCAAGCAGCCATGTGTCAAGTGGCACTTGAAGTACATCTCAAAATATGTGTATCATTATTCCCCAGGTGGAAAAGGGGACAGTTGCCTACAGAAACTAACAACAGAGGGGGAATGTAGCGGCCCATTTTAGCCAATGGGATGACATCCCTATGGGGTTACCCATGCTGAAATTTGGCATGAAGTTAGTTGACATGATTAGGGATAGGTATGTAAGGTACGTGATTAGTTACCTATATGTCATCATGAAGATACCGTGTTGGGGGAGGTTGCAGCTATTCTATACAAATCTCTATGTTCTAGCCGTCGTTAATAAGATGAACGTGCAGAATTTCTATAACATTACTGGGAGGGTCGACATATTTGACCGGATGTGCCACACCATCTCCGGACTCTCGGAAAGTCGCATGGTTACGTTTGTGTAGTATTTCTAAAGAGCGATTGTTGTGCTGTTCCCGGGTCCACTAATGATTTCAGTTGCATTCAAAGTTATCCTGGGTTGCCGAGGATCTCACCCATTCATACATTCAACATTGTACACAGAGAGAAAGGTGTCATATGTGCCTCAAAATTATGAACATTGTCATTATTTTCGGAATTAAAGTATCGATATAATACGAGGGAGGCATATTTATCACCAGCAGCGAAATCAATTATTGGTTTTGGTGGGCAGGCGTGATTACCTAACGCCCACACCCCTGCTCTGCTGCCCTTATGCTAAGCGAAAGGATTCTCAGCTATTATTGTCTACATTTTCTTTTATAAGACACTTAGCAGAGTATACAGAGTATATCATATGTTGAAATGAGGCATAGTAGATATATGGAAACGTTCATCAATATGCCCTGTAAGTCATAAACACTCGCCTTCTCGAGCAGATAAAATCTGTTTGAATATGTATGATTTTGATTTCGCTTTCACGTTCTCTGCCGCATGATATATTCTGCACATGATGCGACAGCGCACATTACACTTCAATCATAAAGACTGAATCAAATTGGCTCTCGTCGCTCAGGCTCCGTCGTGTCGCTTGGAAGCGTGCTGTCAAGGTAAAGTGACGAGATTCGTCAGCGAGAAGTAATGGATATTATAGGACCGGATAAATGAAACAAGGAGAATAGTGACCAATAATTTGGACAAATAATGATATAAATACGGAATTCATAATACTGGAAATTAATTGATAAATTCAAGTTTCACTGTTAGACTGTTAGTGCAGTACATAGATTACTGTAGCGCCACGTATGCTTATCTGCAGTCAACAATTAGGGGGATATGGACGGCGTCCTTCAACTGTCGTGAATCAGTATTTGCGCTCACACACGCAGGACACTAAGCTTGTCCTTCACAATTCTATTCATTTTCTCGTTCTATCTATGGTATGAAAGAATGGCCGAATAAAATTCATGCTTATGAGGCTGCACTGATTAAAATTACCTGTCTTTTTGCCAGCAGTTTCCATATCTATGTTCATAGTTCTTCAAGTGTTCATAAATATCGAATCAGATAATGAAATTGATGGGAAAAGGGGAAGAACCTGGGCCAGTTGCACTTGCTAATATCAGAATAATTTGGTTTATATCATTTCGTGTATTTTGATTGGCTATAAGCGATATTCACCTCGTCAATGCATGTACTTCAATAATAATTATCGCCTAGTCGACCCTATCTAATCAATTTATTCTATATATAATCTTTACCTTGTTGATTTCATTTGCCACTGAAACCTTCTCTTAATCTCTAAACACATTTTCCGAGTTAATTTAGCCCAATTGAAGTTAATAAGACTGAATTTGCTCCGTGAAAGGTTAGATAGATGGAAGTTTATGTTTCTAAAATGGTCTGAATGCTGCGTGGATCTAGATTAATCATTTAATTTCAATTAAAAGTTAATCAAGTTCAGTTTCTTAATTCCGGCGTCGAATTCCCAATGACGGAGAGCCGAGTTCAGATTCTTAATTCTCACAGAAAAAATGAGAGAGACCTCGGGGAAGTTTCATACGACAATCTTTTTTAAACAACTCTCGAGAAAGTCTAATTAAACCGCTCGGCAAAGGACGAGCGATGTTCGGATTAATCGTTCTCATATGAACTATTACGAAGTCGCGAAGATGGGTTGAGTGCAGTGATATGGGGACAAGGAAGATAAAATTTCCATCATAAATGATAAATGTTCTGACGACTCTGTTCATATCTTATTCTATAACACTTCATCGACAAAAACAAAAATTATTAACGCAATGAAACGTGACAATATTGATAAAAACGTAATATATACAACGTAACCAATATCAATCTCTCTCTCTCTCTGAATATATATATATATATATATATGTATATATATATATATATATATATGTTCATACATATTACATATACATACACACACACACACACACACACACATATATATATATATATATTCATATTTATATTTATATATATATATATATATATATATATATATATATATATATAGATATATATATATTTATATATATATATATATATATATATATATATATATTATATATACATATATATGTATATATAAATATATATATATAATTATATATAATATATATAATATATATATATATATATATATATATATTATTATATACATATGTATTATATATATATATATCTATATATATATATATATTATATATATATTTATATATATATATAAATATATATATATTATATATATTATATACATATATATATTATATATGTATTGTATATATATATATATATATATATATATATATATATATATATATATATATATAAAAGTATGTATGTGTGAACATTATATATATATATATATATATATATATATATATTTTTTTTTTTATGTATGTATATATGTATATATAAATATAATTGTATATATGCATTTATATGTGTGTATTTATGTATATATATGTACACACACACACACACACACATATATATATATATATATACATCTAAATATATATACATATATATATTGTTACACCAATCGCCCACCTTCTACCGGTCTCCACTAGGCAGGCTAGGCAGACGGCGTGCTACCCACAGGGTCGTGAACACAGAACAGCTCTAAGAGGCACCTAACACCACAACATCCAAGAACACCACAAGAGAAAGCACCACGAGGCGAAGCAGGGCACGAAGTAAACACACAATAACACGTCTATCCTTTATTGACACTAATTTTTCACAAGTACTCTAATCTATGGGCACAATACAGGGGGGAACCAGCACATCACATTGCACAATACAGGCTTATAACAGTGCAACACAAGGTATCTCAGGTCACAAGGGGACTTGTGAGGTCTTCACAGCAGGAGCACCAAATTGCTTCGGTCTTGGGATTTGTTTCTCTGCCCCGACTCTTGCATCATGTTATCCTGTTGACACATGATTACACAGAGACAAAGACCCACTATCCCCCCTTTCAAGCAGAAGACCCGCCTTCTCTTACATACCCAAACATGAAATAAACAGAAAACATAAAGAGAATTAGTCCTCAGAAACAAACAAAACTATTTCAAAATAAAAGAAAATGCAACGGTAAATTAGTTCTCAGAAACACAAAAAAATTTCATCCAGCCCGGCCTTCTTCGATCTCGCCGGGGTCGCTATAGTGAAGGTGTGGGCGGTGGCAGGTTGGCAGTGGCACCCAGAGGGGCATCTCCAGGCCCAAGACCTGGCTCAGAGTCGCCACTGACGTCTGTCGCATCGCCCTCACCGTCTAAATGCTCGTCCTCGTCTCGGTCAGTGACTTCCACATGCTGTCAGCCAGCTGCAGGTTTTCAATGGGTTCAACCATGCCTTCCACTCCATGCATCTCTCTCGACAGTTGACACCGGATCCTAGACTCTGTCCTGGGGGCAACCAACCTCCGGAAGCAAGGACACATATGTCTTCACTGTGCATCCTCACCAGCTTCCGTCCTAGATCAACACACGCCTTACTCTGCGTCAGGTAGTCAAGGCCCAGCTAGAATGGCTCGTCCAGATCGGCGACATACACCGGCAGCCACTGCACCACGCTGCCCACGCCGATACGAGCCTCCACTGGCCCCTTGTGCTGCACACAATGCCCTGTGATGCCACACAGCTGGGGCCCAGGAACTGAGGACAGCTGGGTTTCGGCCCCCTTCTCCAGCCTGTCTGAGTTTTTTCGCCTGCACCTTATCCTTAGCCTTGGGGCAGGCACTCAGGTGGTGACCATACCTGCCACAGTCCTTGTAGCACTGCTTGAAGGCATCAGAATCCAGCCGGTTGAGGGAACCCATTCTCCGGTCCCTTGGACACTGACTGCATCTGTGCCCTTTCTCGACACAGCCCCAACACGAGCCATGGAATCTGTACGGGCTCACCCTCTCAAACACTGCCTTCATTTTCACTTTCCGGCCTCAGAGGTCACCGCTGTTCTGGGCGGCCGGCTCTAGACCAACGGTTGCCTTCACAGGAAGGCCTCGAAGTTCAAGGCCCTCGCCAGCGTCACCTGCAGGTCCTCAGGGTGTGTCTCATTAACGTAGATTTGTAACTGCTGGTCCTGCAAAGCGTCGAAAAAGAAATCACGGGCCAGTAACACGATCTTCTCTTCCGGAGCCACAAGATACGACCTTACCAGTGCCTCCACGTCCTGCGCCAGCTGGGACAGCATCTCGCCATGCTCACGAGTTCACTTCTTTAAGCGGGCTCAATATACCTCGGCCTGGTGGTGATGACCGAAACGACGTTGCAAAGCCTCCGCCACGCTGGTATAAGAGGCATGTTGGGGCGGCGGTAGATGCCATAGATGCCCCAACACTTCTACCGCTGGGCCCCGTAGTGCTGTTACCAGCTACAGTGCCTTCTCTTCCTCGCTCCAGCCCTGGGCAGATGTCAGCATTTCAAATTGGATGATATATACATCCCAGGCCACCTTCCTGCCGTACTCCACTGACTTACACCTCACAGAATGTCTAGATG
>NW_028234436.1:3704347-3706847 GCF_977035675.1 Penaeus japonicus
TAAAATACAACCTTACACTTATCCTAACACGCAGTAACAAAATATAAATGTAAATACTTAGCCGAGAGTGACCATAGGCAAGGAGACACAAAACTCGAGCTGCACAAAAATGGCGGAGCGGCTCGACTGAAACCCAGGTGGCGTTGAGGGGAGTCAGCCAAGGAGTGCGCTCGAGTCAGCCACCGAAACACAAGTCAGTTCGGATTTCGATCCGTAATGAAACTCAATGACAAAAATAAAGAAATTATATTTAAGCAAAACAAGATCATATGCGTATCACTAATCAAATTATTAGTTAATCCATAATATCTCCACCCTTAAATGAAATTTATAAGTAAATTTTATCTCGATACAATGTTATATCCTCAGAGAGGGTCAGCTAAGATATTATCTTTCCCCTTAATATGTTTTATTTCAAGATCGAATTGCTGTATCATTAAAGACCATCTCATTAACCTTTGGTTTCGGTTTTTCATTTTATCCTAAAATTTCAAAGGATTATGATCACTGTAAACGATTATGGGGATTATTGCACTATTCAAATAAACCTGAAACTTTTCTAGCACCAACAATGACGAGAGAAGTTCCTTTTCAATAGTCGATTAACTTTTCTGATGCTTTCTTAAATCTGGACGAATAATAACAGACAGGTAGAGAAGTACGTCTTCCGGCCCAGCTTGCAACAGCACGGCTCCAGCTCTACTGTCACTCGCATCGACATACAGGCTGAATGGCTTTTAAAAATCTGGAGAGGTCAACACTGGGGATGATGTGAGCATGGCTCGTAGTTTATCAAATGATTCTTGACACTCAGATGTGCATGTGAACAGCTTCTTGGGGCTGATTAAGTCCGTCAGAGGGGCAGTCACATGTACGAAATTCGAACAGAACCTCCTGCAGAGACTTGCAATCATTTGGGACTGGATACTGCAAGATTGCTTCAATTTTGGCGGTAATTGGTGTAACTATTCCTCCACCAACCACATGACCAAGGAAGATTACCTTGGCATGCCCGAACTCGCTTTTCGCCAGGTTGATAGTCAGCTCTGCTTCAGCAAGTCGTGAAAACAAAGCTCGAAGTCTCTCGAGGTGTTCAACCCACGAATCCGACGTGATAACCAGGTCGTCCAGGTATGCTTGAACACTCGACAAGTCTCGAATGACACCGATAATCAACCTCTGGAAAGTAGCTGGGGTGTTCCTCATCCCAAATGGCATGACCTAGTATTCGTTAAGGCCGTCTGGAGTGTCGAAGGCGGATATTCTTCTGACGTTCTCAGTTAGCTCCACATGATAGTACCCCTTCATTAAGTCAAGCTTCGTTACGAAGTCAGCCCTGCCGATCCCATCGATGACATCATCCAAGCGCGGCAGCGGAAGGGAATCGGGACGAGTTACATTTTACGATAGTTGGTGCAAGGACGTAATCCACCGTCAGCTTTAGGGACGAGCAGGCAAGGTGATGCCCATTCGCTGTCGCTCATTTCAGCAAGGTCATTAGCAAGGAGGAAGTCCACCTCCTCCCGAAGTTTCTTTCGCTTCTCAGGACTCATCCGATAGTGAGACTGGTTTATAGGCGCCGTGCCCTCGGCTAAGACGATATTGTGCTTCACACCTCTGCATGATCTCGGGACATCACTGCATACACACCGGAACGCAGTTAAAAGAGGCGCCAACTCTGCAGACTGACGAGGTGAGAGATGTTGCAATTTTGAGTCAAGATTAGTTAAAATGTTACTGTTACACAGCTTCACAGGGTCATCTATACAAAACTCGTCTCTTTCTGATGTTACAGTCATCACCTTGTTTTCCAGCATTACTTCTCTGTTATGATAAGACTTAATCAGATTTACCTGACAGATTTTTCATGGCAAAATCACGAACATGTTTGAGTCTCTGTTTAAAAGTCTGAACATATTTCAACAATAGCATTACATTCGGCTCAGATGTCCAACTCTCTTCTAACAATTTCAAAGGTCCCCGAACTTCGTGCCCATACACGAGTTCAAATGGGGAAAATCCAAGACACTCTTGTTTACTCTCCCTGATAAGAAACAATAAAATATGGACACCTTCATCCTAGTCTTTATTCATCTCTACACAATATTTTCTCAACATATATTTGACAGTTTGATGTAACCTTTCTATGGCTCCTTGTGATTCAGAGTGATAAGCAGTCGACAAATATTGCTTGACAGATAATTCATGTATAACTTGTTGAAAGAGACCGGATGTGAAATTTGCCTCTTGATCAGATTGTACTTCATTCAGAATGCCAAACTGAGTAAAAAACTTGGTGAGAGCTTTGACTACACTTTTTGCAGACAGATTTCGAAGCGGGATTGCCTCTAGGTAACAGGTTGTAGCACACAAGATCGTTAATAAGTATTGATTACCGCACTACCTGAATGAGGTGAAGTGGAGGAGGAATTTCTTCATCCCAACAATTTGACAATAATGACATGTTTTGCAATATGTGGATACATCCTTCTTCATTTTT
>NW_028234436.1:3719347-3721847 GCF_977035675.1 Penaeus japonicus
TCATAAGTAGGGCAAGAAGCGATCGAGCAGCACCCTTACGTTTCTTGGGACTCCCTCGGTGTAACATCTCCGAGGCTATCAGCAGGTACTTAGGTACTACCGTGAAAATAGCAAACACGTCCGGCGTAAAGATACGCGATTTGGCAAGAAACCGCTGACAAGCAACCCTGACAGCGCCGTATACTGCATTCCCTGCAATTCATGCGATAAAGCATATTACGGTGAAATAAGACGTGGTTTCGACAGCAGGATCAGCAAGCATCGAGCTGACATCGGTCACCACAAAACTTCCAACGCCATGGTGGTGCACGGTGATGAGGTGGGACATTTACCAGATTCGAAGCAAGCAAAAGTCGTCAAAGAAGGATTGCAAAAACAAAGACGTAAAGTCATGGAATCTGCATACATCCCGACGAAGGAAACCATGAACACCGCGTCGGGAAGATTCAAATTATCCAAGGTCGTGGCAGCATCATATATGGGATAACAATCCACAGGTCAAGAACCTCAGGTGCACCTTCAGCACTTGTTTGATTTATATATTCATTTCCGTTCTGTATTTTCACTTATCTATTTTTGAAAAAAAAAGACCTCCGTCGAAACGCGTCAAATACAGCTCTTGCGTGTTTAGATATTCAGTCTCA
This sequence comes from Penaeus japonicus, assembly GCF_977035675.1. Lineage (NCBI taxonomy): Eukaryota > Metazoa > Arthropoda > Malacostraca > Decapoda > Penaeidae > Penaeus > Penaeus japonicus. The sequence continues at coordinate 3,719,992 of NW_028234436.1, forward strand.
TTCACAACTTTCTTCTATATTTGTCGCTATGAACTTTATATATATATATATATATATATATATATATATATATATATATATCACAGTCGAGTCGATTCGTACTTGTCCAATGAGCGAAATCATCCTTGCCCTTGAAGTGACTCCATATCTCACCTCAGAATAGGTCTTTAGATTCTAAACAGAGAATTAGCTCAGCCTTCGCGTCGAGAGGTCATTCTCTCCCTTCGACTCCTTCATCCTGAATGGAGGGCCTTAGGTAGATATTGTGTCTAGTGCCCTAGTGACTTATCTCATATAATGTGCATTGTCAGTCTTTCCTTAGTGTTCTAGATTTACTTATAATTCATATCTCGTTGGATTTCCAATAGGCTTAGCTTCCCCCTTACGTATCATATCGTGCCCCTTTGTTGTAACTAATGTTATGATTATATATATATATATTATATATATATATATATATATATAATTATTATATATATAACTCTTTGAGCCTATTAATATATTGTTTATTGTAGAGCTACCGTGTTTCATGTCAACATTTTTTTTCATTATCTGGGTGTTATAGATTGCATCAATACACCCAAAACAACACACACATACACAACATCACACACACACATATATATATTATATATATACATATATGATATATATATATATATATATATATATATATATAATCAATATAACTGTATATATATATATATGTATATATATATATATATATATATATATATATATATATATATTTATATCATAATCCTCATCATCATTAATCATGTGTTATTCCACTGCAGGATGTAGGCATCTCTCAATCTTTCCCATTCATTCTGGTCTTGTGCCCTCTAATTCAAGTTTACTCCAGCAAAATTTGCTATTTCATCACACCATCTTGTCATTGGTCTTGCCCTTGGTCTCTTTGTGTCATGTATATCTAATTCTGTTGTTTTCTTTGTCCACCTGTTGTCCTGTCTCTGATATATATGTCCTGCCCACTGCCACTTTTTTTTAATGCTCTCAGGTATATCCTCTATTTTTGTTTGTAGCCTGATCCATGTAGCTCTTTTCCTATCTCTTAAGCTAACTCCTAGCATTAGCCTTTCCATTCCTCTTTGAGCACTTACTCATTTCTTCTCAAGTGATTCGGTTGTAGTCCATGTTTCTGACCCATATGTTATGACGAGAGGGCATAGACATGGCCTACCTCGTAATATATAACTTTGTGTACCGAAAGCACTCCATCTTAACTTGATTCGTCGTTTTATCTCAGCTTCGCAGGATGTATTCGCCTGGATGAGTTGCCCTAGGTATACATACTCGCTTAATGTTCTAGTATACCGCACTGTTTTTCAATTTGCTCAACTGGGGTTCGACTGTTGAATTTTCAATCTTCAAACTTTCCCTATTCAAATCACTTAGTAATTGTTCTAATTAATTTGCTGACCTGCCGAATAGAACAATGTTATCTACAAATTTCTATGTATATCCTCTAAGAATCTAAACATTTTTTGTCAACTCCTTGTTTACGAATTACATCTGGTACTGCTGCTATCTGTACCGAGTCGAATGCCTTTTCATAATCTACGAATGCCATACATAGATGTTTCATATATTTGTTTATTTTCTCTTTTATTTGGGTTGGTATGTGGATATGGTCTGTAGTTGAGAACCCGCTGCAGAATCCTACCTGTTCCCTGGGTTGTTTCCAATCTGATGTATCGGTGATGTGGGGCAGAGATGATTTTTGTTATCAATTTAAAGATTACTGGAGGCTTATAGGTCGGTAATTCTTTCGGTCTTTTGTGTATCCCTTTTCATGCATTGAAATCATTATTACGTTTTTTCCAGGATTTCAG
>NW_028234436.1:3731847-3736847 GCF_977035675.1 Penaeus japonicus
GAGAGAGAGAGAGAGATAGGTATGATAGATAAATATGTGAATATATGAATATATGGATTTCAACATATACCATATGTATGTATGAATATATGTATCACTATACATATATATACATCCACTCCATCGTCACACAACACACACACACACTACATCACACACAACATCACACACAATATATATATATATTATATATATATCTTATATATTATATATCTATATATATCACTAATATATACTTATATATATATATATACAACTCTTATGATCTACTATACATACACATTCTACATATACATATTATATATAATATTATATAATAAATATAACTATATAAAGTATTATGATGTGTGTGTTTCTCTTCAGTAATATATGTATGTATATGTTTTTTGTGTATTTATATGAATAATATCCTTATTTCTAAGGGAGGGGTATAATACATATATATATATATTATATATATATATAATATATATATATATATATATATGATACTATGCTAAAGTATATATATACTATATATATATATATATATATATATATATATATATATATATATATATATATACTATATATGATTAATCAAAATACCCTATTTGGTAATAAGGCAAACTATCTTACCACTGCAGGGAGATGTTAGTAGGCTACGCATGTGGAATTATCTAAATCGTGTAGAGAATGTATCTTATAATTACATAACAAACCAGAGACTTTACACTGAATATGATTTTCTTGTTAAAGAAAATGAATTGTCTTTTCCATTACCCAACCGCATTTGATATCTGCTTTGTATTTTCTGATGCCTCATGGAACGTGCATTAATGTTTGCATGTTAGGAACACCTGTTAGTCACAAAGTTGGTCCCATATGATTCTAATTATAAATTACTTTGAAAATAATTCAGAGAGTTATACTGAGATTCCCTTCAGAAAAAGCAGCTACCAATCCAATTTTCTTTTCTCTATCATTTCCTTCCTTCAAAGTCTTGTCATTTCCAGCTGTAATTTATAATTCACACACTATAATAACAAATCCTTGTGTCTTGTTGGTATATATCTGTTAAACGGTTTCCGTGCATCAACTTCTCTCGATCTGAGTGTGAGAAATTGTATTATCTACAAAACACGCTAAGCTTATTTATAGAGCATTGTGTTCTCGGTGGTGATAAATAATATCAAAAGGGCAGTCAAAAGTAACTACGACGAACAATGATACATATACACATCAGCTAGCAAATATGTAAGAGAAGGATATTGATTCGTTCGTATTTTTTTTTCTTTATTATTATTCCTTTTTACCATATATGAGGAGAGGGCCAGTAGTCCATCAAAGGCAGTATTTGAATAAATAATATACATATGGTTGCTATATAAAGATCTCTATAGTAATAAAAATAGTGCGAAACTATTATGTTAATATAAATATTGCCCTTGTTAACAAAGCTTGACGTGTGATCGCAAGAGCACGGTTTATACGCAAGGATATAATTTCTTTATACATATCCAGAATAATACTAATCATAGTTTTGACGCAATGCCTTCATTATTTCCGCAAAGCCTGTTACAAATGAACATATGATAAAAAAAAAATAAAAAAAATAGAATGATAATAATGAATAAGAAAATGTATTTAAACTTATTTCATCATCATAATTAAACATATTCCGATACTGCTGTTTCTAAATGAAATAAGAATTGCCAGCCTTCATTAACGTAAGGCTGAATGCGTCATTATGCGTCACAGTGCACGTACTACATGACATCTCCCGAACGGCTCTCCGAGCGGGATCCTTCAGTGAATGGCACATCATTGTTGACGGCGTCTGCTCTGAGATTTCCCACGAGGATTTCAAACAAGGAGGACTTACTTTTCCATTTCCTGATATATTTTTGAAACTTGTGTAACAAGGAAGAGTAGAGGGATTAAGTCAACGTTTACAATACTTTACAATCAGAATATTGATTATCCATGTAACACCCTAAAAGTAACCCATTTTAACTGAATGAGTCAAACAAATCCTCATCCTCATCATTGTATAATTTTTATCATCACCATCATGATCCTCCTTCTCCTCCTTCTCATCATCATCATCATCATCACCATCATCCTCATCATTATCATCCTCATCATCACTATCATCATCATCACCATCGTAGACGTTATCTTCGTCTTTGTCCATCAATATCTATTTAGCAGATGACTTTAAAATTCAAATCATATTAGCGTCCAATGACAATATTCATACACTCTTACCTGCATGACCCTTGGTCCGTTACGATTAAATGATGATCGCGAGATTGGAGCCATAAAATCAGTGGTAAAACTAAGGTCTCAGCAGCGAGTAATCAGAATAAATGGTTTTCTGGCGACTCGAGCCCCGATATATCTTTCGCGTGAGCAGGCGAAGACAATGGCTATTCGTTGTGCTTCGCTTCGCATTTCTTGCCAGGCGTCGAGGAATTAAAGGAGACCAAGAGAGGAAACGCGAGAGGTAAATGTTGCAGATTTTCGTAGTCGTATTTTTCGTAAAACTTTGTCACAATTCATCATGTAAACCACAGTCTTTATAAGAGATCAATCTTGCCCATATTACTTATGTATAACCAGGGACATCTACACTAATGCAAATAATATTGTTATAGGTTAAGTACATTAATAACAAAAGAGAAGTTGATTGAAAAAGACTAATTTGAATCAAATAATACGGGAATATAGGTTTGTGTGTCAGTGCATTGGGGAATTTACACAGGGAATGCAATTTTTATCGTTTTAGCGAAACTACATCGATTTTAGCGAAACTACATTACAAATTAATTAAATCAAGAGTAGGGATAAATCAGAATCAAAGATAGAAAGTCGCCGACAAACTGCAAAATTGAAGAAACTGTAAAGCAAAAATAGTTTTGAACATTAATAAACATATCCCTGCTAAATATCATATCATATAGAAAAATAGTAATGACTAAAAAATAACTGTATTTTTTCATGTCAGATGCAACAGAAAAGAAAGAAGAAAAACCTGTTTGCCCTGTATTTTTTTCTCGAAAAATGATGCTTTAGATGATGCACTGAAAATCATGTTTCGGATTATATTACCTGCATAAATAGGTGTTCGTGAATGTGATCCAGTGCATAACACATCATCAGATATACAACACTCTTCTAACTCTTGTTGGATTCGCAAATCCGACAGCATCCAGAAATAATAAGGATCAGTAGGTAGTGAAAATGAAAAAAAAAAAAAATCAGCGCAAACACAACTGCGATATATAGCTAATCAGCTTCGCTGTCCGCCCTTTGCCTCGCTCGGCCCTCTTATTATGAATCGCATTTCCTTTTTTTCATAGGGAAAAGAAAAACAAGATTTTTCTCGGGACGAGGATTACAGACGGAATGCAATATTTGATTAATTTTACGGATGACCTGATTTTTCACTCGCACGAACACACACACAGACTTGGCATGCAGATCGTTACACAGACAAACTGCTGGATGTATGGATAGAAAAAGTAAGGTCCAAAAATTATGTAGATAGATATACGAATAGTTATATATACATATATACACATACACATACACACAAACATACACACATACCCTCCCTCCCCAACATATATATATATTATATATATATTATATATATTATTATATAGTTTTGGTATTAGATATATTATATATATATATATATATATATATATATATATATGTGTGTGTGTGTGCGTGTGTGTGTGTGTGTGTGTAGATATATAGTTTACATGATCCCTCTTTCTACTTTCTGAAGTTTCCGATTTTGATTCTGATTATTTTTTCTCATTAAAATTATCATTTTAACATAAAATTTTCAGTTGTTCCCTGGCAAGTGTATCTACCACCTGATCAGAGGAAACGAATACATGATTGAACTAAATGCTATGACTAAAGATTATAATCCATAACTTTCTTTCGAGATTACCAGAGAGAGAGAGAGAGAGAGAGAGAGAGAGAGAGAGAGAGAGAGAGAGAGAGAGAGAGAGAGAGAGAGAGAGAGAGACAGAGAGAGAGAGAGAGAGTGAGAGAGAGAGAGAGAAAGGGCGAGTGAGTGAGAGAGGTGTGTTTGTATATATGTATGTGTATTCCCTTTTTTTCTCTCCCTCTACATAGGATGAATTCGGTCGCATATAAATTTGATTCTGTGCCTCTTAATATGTCATATACGTTTTGCACGAGTCCTAGAATATACTTATACGAAAGTCTGTATATTACTTGTTTGAGGAGCCTCCATATAAGGACTGAAATCGAAGATCTTAAAAGAAGGAAGAAAGGAGAGTTTGTTTACAGGATTGTGATGTCTTTTCTTTCATCTGAAGCTGTCGCTTTGACGTAATTCAAGAGAGATGTTGAAAAAAAAAAAAAAGTTTTCCTTTTGCATGATAAAAAAAAAACAATTGAGCTAACAAAAAGAGAGCAGTTAGAGAAACCAAGAGAATGTTAAAAGAACTGTGAGAAGAAAAAGAATTTTTAAAAAATGGAAAAGAAGTAGAAGAGGCCATAAAAGACCGAGAAATGCCCCTCTACTGGAAGATATTAAAACCCCTCCCCTTTGCGGGTGAATATTCGGTGCAGGAAAATCCTCTTAATTTCCCATGCTTGTGCATACAGGCAGGTCTGCTCTCAAAGCACATTGTTAGGCAAAAATATAAGTACCCTGCTCTCGAGTACGCCAAGCTCTCTTACGTTATTAGCACTACACAAGAGTCTCAGCAGAGCAAACACCTTTCGAGCTCTTTTTCTGAAAGTGTTTGCTTGCCTGCCACATCAAAAGCTCCCTCGTCGACTCTCACACGGGAGTTCCATTTGTAATTAGGTTTCTGTGGAAGAAAATGTTCTCGTTTTTCGCCCAGTCTATCTCTTTTATTTTTTTATCATGCGCTCTCGTTTGATTTCTCTCCCTAGTGCTCCCTCGCGTGTTTTAGCGATTTCATCTTTCCCTTTCTCTAGTATTTCTTTCTCTTTCGCATTGTCCT
>NW_028234436.1:3741847-3751847 GCF_977035675.1 Penaeus japonicus
GATTAATTTATAGAATCTATTTGGATAGCAAATACGATCATGGAGTGGGCGAAAAGCAACTGATTGTTCCTGAAATTTACAGAAGTAAAGTACTAAGCCTTGCACATGACTCATCGCCAGCAGGTCATTTTTCTGATTGGAAAACTGATTTTAAGATATTTAGAAAATATTTCTGGCCTGGAGCAGCTGCAGATATTAAACGTTACTGCAGATCATGTCACATATGCCAAAAAGTTGTACACGAAGGCAGTGTAAAGAGGGTGCCGATGAAAACTGTTCCCGTCATTTCTGAGCCTTTTTCACGCATTGCTATTGACATTGATGGTCCAATAACGCCTTGCTCTGACCGTGGATATTAATATATATTAACAATGATAGATTATGCAACTCATTTCCCCGAAGTTGTCTGTCTGTAGAAGATCGATACTATGACGATTGCAGAAAGTTGAGTTGATATTTTCTCTCGGGTTGGCAATCCAAAAGAAATCTTATCGGATCGCGGTACGCAATTTAGATCAGATTTGATGGCCGAAATTCATAGATTACTGTCAGTTAAAGCCCTGTAAACAACGCCGTCTCATGCGTGTTGCAATGGCACGGTTGAAAGCTGAAATTGATTCTTGAAATCAATGATTAATAAGCTCTAATCTGACCATCCACAGGACTGGGATAGATATCTTCTTGCTGTTCTTTTCGCTTACAAAGAAATCTCGAACGAGTCGTTGAAGTTTTCTCCGTTTGAACTTCATTATGGTAGACAAATCAGAGGTCCACTTACAATTTTGCATGAAATTTGGTCGAACGATGATATCGAGAGTGAAGTAAAGTCTACGTATCAATATGTTACTGATTTAAGATCTAGATTAGAGGAAACAGCTAAGTTAGCCGTCTCTCAAGCTGAAATTAGTAGCAAGAATTATAAAAGCTATCACGATCTAAAATCTAGGAATCGTAAGCTAATGATAAATGATGAAGTGCTTGTATTCTTGCATACTAATCACAATAAAATGATTATGCAAGGGAAAGGGTCTTATCCTGTCATAGATGCTAAAGATAATGGAGTGGATTATGTTATAAAAGTTTGGGGAAAGAGTAAGCTATTTCATATCAATATTTTAAAGCGATACTACCGTCATGATGAATTTGTACCTAAGAAAGGCAGAATGGTGAATGTGTGTGTTGTAAATGAAAATGATAATGGAGGTGAAACCCTGTATCTTGAAATGGCAAGAAAAAGGATGATGTAAATACTCTTATCCTGATGTTTTTTTTACAGATAAACCAAGGCGTACATACTCTATAGAGCTTGTAATCAAGCTTAAGACCACTAAACCTGTTTGTAAATATCCTTATCCCATGCCATACAACCTAATTGATGTATTCAACAATAAAGTTGATAAGATACTTGAGCTTGGCATAATAGAACCATCTGGCCACCTTATTGTACTTATAAGGAAACGGAATCAAGTTACAGATTTTGTATTGACTTTCGAAGTTTAAATGACCTTACAATTTTTGACTGTGAACCAGTGCCCACTACAGACAAAGCTTTAGGTAACTTTAGAAATTGTAAATTAATGAGATGGGCTCTGGCATTGCAAGGTTATTCCTTTGGAATTCATTATATAAAGGGTAAAGAAAATGTTGGTATGGATATTCTTAGCCGCTGTGTACAGTAAGTCTGTTATATATTTGACTTAAAATCACAAGTGTTAAACTTGGTTAAGGCGCATAGTAAATGGATTATATAACAGGTTTACTAATCATACCTATCATATGTGTTATGATATCGATTGAAAAATAATGGAAAAGGAATATCTAAATATCTACAGTAAATAATTACTTTATCAAATATTGTTTGACATGTGATGACCGATATTGTTTGACATGGTAATAAATCATTTATATCGTACCCCCTTATTTGTAATGCGCATGCCCGTAGGTATGCCTCACCTGGCCTTGTTCCGCCATACAATCAGCCACTTTGCCATACCACTTGTTCGAGTAAAAACTATGACTCTCACCTCGTGAGTACAGCCATAGCTGTCATATTACTCTGATGCATAAAGCGTGGCGATATTGTAAGTGCATACAGCATATTTATAATGTATTTATTCTAGTTTTTTGCAGTTTTTGTATTTTGGTTATATCTATAACGTGTTGATGTCAGGCGCCACTACAGTGTGTCTCCCATGTTCCCCCGAGGCTATGATATCGGAGGGGCGCGTGGCTTAGACAAGCCCTGTGACACCCGGGCGGTTTGACACGCTCGAAGGGACGTGACAACTATGTTATTTTGTTATTTGTTTTGTATATGTTTTGTAAATATAAGGTGAATGGTTGCTAATCTTTGCATAACCCCCTTTTTGGAAGTGAAGAGTAAGATTAAGCTGAAAGTGCAATAACATCAATGATCAATTAACATATTCAATGAAAGATCCTTTTTACAACTGGCGCAGTGAGTAGGATATGGTGTATAGTCGTTGGGTTGCATAGCTATTTTCATACTGTCCACTTCATTCAAAAGGGACTTGTCATCTTATGAAACTAATTTTTTGTATATCTTTTAAGGAAATGGCTTTGTCGGTGGCTGTGATACTGGTGAGTGCTTGTAAACCATGGGTATGCGGAAAAGGGAGGTGCAGGTGAGGCAAGTGATTGTTATCGTAACTATAGTGACAGTGTATTCTCGCGTCTGAGGGAATTGACTTCGCTGTAATTCCTATAGTTCGTTGTTGGGAAGCCGTAATTCGCTTTCCGTATTTTTTGATTACGTATAAGGGGCCGGTTAATGATACAGCTAATACCTCGTAACTGTTACTATCAGCTTTGTGTTTTATGCTGTGGGTGTCACATTAGAGATTATCCTCCATATTTTATTTACTTAAAAGTTTGTAACTTGTATTTTTTACTTGTTGAGATTGTGTATAATTTTAATTCTGCCATGAAATCTATTGCTGATATTATGAAAGAAGCTCAGTCTCTCGGGTTGAGTGCTGAAGCTATTGAACGTTTGTTAGATCATGTACGATCGAGAGACGAACGCGAGGAGCGAGCTGCTGAACGTGAAATGAAAAAAAATATGAATTAGAACTTGAAGAGGATGACACGCGCCGCTCTCACGAACTCGCTATGGCTCATTTACCCAGTGCTTGTGTCGAAAGCAGAAATGCATAATTTCACATGTATGATAATTTAAGATTGCCTTCCTTTCATGATGGCTAAGACGAGATTGATAGTTACTTGCAAGGATTTGAGAGATTAGCTATTTTACATAAATGGGATAAAGAGGATTGATTGCCACGTTTACTTGGAATCGCTTTTGAGAGGCCATGCTTTCAAAGTGTATGTATCGTTACCTGATGAAACGGTGACAGACTATGATAAGTTGAAAGAGGCTTTGCTGAGAGCTTACTCAGTAGATGCTGATAGATACCGACGTTTATTCCGAGAGAGTAAATGTGGGGAGAAGGAATCTTATATTCAAATGGTCGTTCGTATGGAACATTATTTAGACAGATGGATTTCCCTAAGTAACGTTTATAAGGATTATAATTCATTTTTTGATTTTTTTTGGTTAGAAAACAATTTCTTAATAATTGCAGTGCTGATTTGAGGGTGCTATTAAAAGAACATGATTACGGTAATGCCAATGAAATGACCGAAGCAGCCGAGAGACACAGAAGTGCTCATAATTTTCGCAGCAGAACTTCGAGGTTTTCTCAGCAGAGCAAGTGTAATGTAAGTAAGGATAACATAGAATTAATATGTCATGGCTCTGGTAAGACTGGTCCTGAAAACCCGAAAAACTTTAAGAAAATAAGCACTGCTAGTGGAAAAGTAAACTTTGTCTTTGAGTCGGAACTAAAACCAAATACTTGCATCATTGATGATAACAGATGTATTTTTAATAAACGTGCTGAAGTGATGCTCGACTCTGGTTGCTCTACTGTAGTCGTGATGGATATTCTGGTTCCAGCGAATTATAAACATGGGAAACTGGTGAAGTATGATTATCTGGGAATTCCTAATTATATCCCACAGATAAGATGTTTCATAAAGTCGAGATTCTTTACTGGTTGGGTTAATGCCATTGCCACTCCCATAAGATTTGCAAATATATTTATTGGATTTTTTTCCAGGTGTTAAAATCCCGCCTGATTCCAAACCTGCTGACGATCCTGATCCTGTCCGTCCTGATCCTGATCCTGTCCGTCCTGATCCTGATCCTGTCCGTCCTGATCCTGGTCCTTCCGAATTATCTGAAGATCCTAACTTATCCCTTCCTAACCTTTCGAGTCGATTGAGTAAGGTATGTAATGACATTCGTTCTGGTGATCCGTCATTAGAGGTTGTCATGGGTGTGCAGACTCGTGATATGATAAAGAAATCAGACGAAAATAAGCCTTTGAATTGCATCGGTGTCACAACTTGACATTAATAAAAGCGATGTAATTAATGCACAAAATACATGTCCTATTTTGAGATCAATTAGGGAAAAGATAGAGACAGGAAGTATATGTAAAGTTAAGAACAGAACCGCAAAATATGAACTGATTGGAGGATTAATATATAGAATCTATTTGGATAGCAAATACGATCATGGAGTGGGCGAAAGGCAACTGATTGTTCCTGAAATTTACAGAAGTAAAGTACTGACTCATCGCCAGCAGGTCATTTTTCACATTGGAAAACTGATTTTAGGATATTTAGAAAATATATCTGGCCTGGAACAGCTGCAGATATTAAACGTTACTGCAGATCATGTCACATATGCCAAAAAGTTGTACACGAAGGCAGTGTAAAGAGGGTGCCGATGAAAACTGTTTCCGTCATTTCTGAGCCTATTTCACGCATTGCTATTGACATTGATGGTCCAATAACGCCTTGCTCTGACCGTGGATATTAATATATATTAACAATGATAGATTATGCAACTCATTTCCCCGAAGTTGTCTGTCTGTAGAAGATCGATACTGTGACGATTGCAGAAAGTTGAGTTGATATTTTCTCTCGGGTTGGCAATCCAAAAGAAATCTTATCGGATCGCGGTACGCAATTTAGATCAGATTTGATGGCCGAAATTCATAGATTACTGTCAGTTAAAGCCCTGTAAACAACGCCGCCTCATGCGTGTTGCAATGGCACGGTTGAAAGCTTAAATTGATTCTTGAAATCAATGATTAATAAGCTCTAATCTGACCATCCACAGGACTGGGATAGATATCTTCTTGCTGTTCTTTTTGCTTACAAAGAAATCCCGAACGAGTCGTTGAAGTTTTCTCCGTTTGAACTTCATTATGGTAGACAAATCAGAGGTCCACTTACAATTTTGCATGAAATTTGGTCGAACGATGATATCGAGAGTGAAGTAAAGTCTACGTATCAATATTAGCCATCTCTCAAGCTGAAATTAGTAGCAAGAATTATAAAAGCTATCACGATCTAAAACCTAGGAATCGTAAGCTAATGATAAATGATGAAGTGCTTGTATTCTTGCATACTAATCACAATAAAATGATTATGCAAGGGAAAGGGCCTTATCCTGTCATAGATGCTAAAGATAATGGAGTGGATTATGTTATCAAAGTTTGGGGAAAGAGTAAGCTATTTCATATCAATATTTTAAAGCGATACTACCGTCATGATGAATTTGTACCTAAGAAAGGCAGAATTGTGAATGTGTGTGTTGTAAATGAAAATGATAATGGAGGTGAAACCCTGTATCTTGAAATGGCAAGTAATGATTCATGAAATATAGGAAATTATCTAAGTGAACAGAAAAAGGATGATATAAATACTCATCCTGATGAATATCCTGATGTTGTTGTTTTTTTACAGATAAACCAGGGCGTACATACTCTATACAGCTTGTAATCAAGCTTAAGACCACTAAACCTGTTTGTAAATACCCTTATCCCATACCATACAACCTAATTGATGTATTCAACAATGAAGTTGATAAGATACTTGAGCTTGGCATAATAGAACCAAATGTGTCACCTTATTGTACTTGTAAGGAAACGCAATCAAAGTTACAGATTTTGTATTGACTTTCGAAGTTTAAATGACCTTACAATTTTTGACTGTGAACCGGTGCCCACTACAGACGAAGCTTTAGGTAACTTTAACAAATTGTCTATATTTTACTGAGGTAGATCTTAAATTAGGCTATTGGCAGATCCCCCTGTCTGCCGAATCTAAGGTTCATACCGCATTTTCATCAAAGAGAGGGCTTATGCAATTTGGGAAGATGTCATTTGGACTTAAAACAGCCAATGCTACATTTGTTAGGCTGATGAGGAAAATAATCTTTGGATTGAAAAAATAAAGACTGTTGTTTTGACAATATTGTAATTCATAATTCTAACTGGTTTGAACATTTTCAGGATCTGAGGAATTTGCTGGATAGATTACGTTTACATGGCTTAACAGCTTATATAAGTAAGTACTTCTTTGGGTACAATTAAATAAATTATCTTGGAGTTGTTCTTGGAAAATATGTTATTAGGATAAAATCAAATCATTAATGCCTTTACCAGAAACCAAAGAGAAGCTAAGATCATTAATTGGCACAATTTCCTACTATAGAAAATTCATCCCTAATTTTGCTAACATAAATGCTCCTATGAACAAGCTCTTAAAGAAGAATTCTAATAGTAGACTGAATTGGAGTAACGAACACGTTTCCAGCTTCTCTGAACTTAAATCTAAATTATCTGATGAGCCAATCGTTTGTCTTCCTGATTACAGAAAGGCTTTTTTTTTACGTTGTGACGCCTCTGAGAACGGTTTAGGGGCCGTTCTACTGCAAGAACATAATGGAACAAAGATACCCATAGCTTATGCAAGCAGGAAGTTACTGGATTGAGAGAAGAATTTTGCAACTATAGAAAAGGCATGTTTATTAACTGTTTGGACTGTAAATTAATTGGAGACTTACATCTACGGCAAATAATTTGTTTTAGAAACTGACCAGCAACCCTTCGTGTACCTCAGAAATATGAAAAACTTAAATGGTAAATTAATATGAGATGGGTTCTGGGCATTGCAAGGTTATTCCTTTAGAATTCATTATATAAAGGGTAAAGAAAATGTTGGTGTGGATATTCTTAGCCGCTGTGTACAGTAAGTCTGTTATATATTTGATTTAAAATCACAAGTGTTAAGCTTGGTTAAGGCGCATAGTAAATTTATTATATAACAGGTTTACTAATCATACCTATCATATGTGTTATGATATCGATTGAAAAATAACGGAAAAGGAATATCTAAATATCTACAGTAAATAATTACTTTATTAAATATTGTTCGACATGTGATGACCGATATTGTTTTACATGGTAATAAATAATTTATATCGTACCCCGTTATTTGCAATGCGCATGCCCGTAGGTATGCCTCACCTGGCCTTATTCCGCCGTACAATCAGCCACTTTGCCATACCACTTGTTCGAGTAAACACTATGACTCTCACCTCGTGAGTACAGCCATATTACGCTGATGCATATAGCGTGGCGATATTGTAAGTGCATACAGCATATTTATATTGTATTTATTCTATTTTTTTGCAGTTTTTGTATTTTGGTTATATCTATAACGTGTTGACGTCAGGTGCCACTATAGTGTGCCTCTCATGTTCCCCCGAGGCTATGATATCGGAGGAGCGCCAAGTTTAAACAAGCCACGTGTGAGGATTGTATATAATACTTGTATATCGTAATAATGCAGAAATAAAACAAATACAAATACCATATGAATACTCCACTCTAACGGGTCAGGTCGGGTTCACTGATAGATAATTTGCACATAGTTGCCTTCCCAAGTACATATACCTTCAGAAAGAACTTAATACCCGCGAATGTCACGCCTCCTACATTTTAGACTACCTTCCCGCATAACCACCGTTGGGGACGGCGGATGGAAGCCCCTTCCATATAAGCAGGATGTCTGGATCATACAGAGAGAACGGGAATCAACTGCGCTACCGCTGACGCCTGATTTCTTCGCCTGTTATATGTGTTGTGATAGTGTGATCATTGTGTTGTAATGAACATATCTATCGTGTGCCATAACGCCAGACTATCTGCGTTATGGAACAAATCCTGTGTCTGGCATCAACTACCTTATTTGTGGTGGGTTATTAGTTACAACAGACTAAGACACCCATCACACCCCGTGACACCTGGGCGGTTTGACATGCTCAAAACGTGACGTGACAACTGTATTATTTTGTTATTTGTTTTGTATATATATATATATATATATATTTTTTTTTTTTTTTTTTTTTTAATATAAGGTAAATGGTTGCTAATCTTTGTATAACCCCTTTTTGGAAGTGACGAGAAAGATTAAGCTGAAAGTGCAATAACATTAATGATCAATTACATTATTTAATGAAAGATCCTTTTTATACACACATATATATGTGAGTGTTTGTGTGAGCGTTTATTTGTGTTTGTGTGTATGTACATATATATATATATATATATATATATATATATATATATATATATATATATATATATATATATATATATATATATATATATATTAATATATATACATATATTTATATATATATATATATATATATATATATGTGTATATAAATATATATAAATGTATATGCATATGCATACAATGATATATATATATATATACATATATATATATATATATATATATATATATATATATATATGTATATAAGCATATAAATTTATATATATATATATATATATAGATATATATATATATATAAGCATATAAATTTATATATATATATATATATATAAATATATATATATATGTATATATAAGCATATAAATTATATATATATATATATATATATATATATATATATATATATATATATATATATATATATATATATATTGTTATATCTATCTAACTGTCTATATGTGTTTCGTTAAAGTATGAATAGCTTATCTCACTTGTACGGCTCTACAGATCAGAATGAAGGGACAAAGAGAGGACGGGGTGCATGGAGTATGAAGCAAGAATAAGAGAGCAGTAGCAGCAGTGCAAGTGAGCCAAACCTGTCGTCCAGAATGTAAAGGCGTCGTGTGAGATTACGTTTTCATAAAATATCGAAGGACAAAGAACAATTAGAAAGGTGAGGACAAAGATACGCAGGCATGAGTTGGATTTCTGTTTTCAGCATTAACAGATCAGTTCTGTTAAGATTAGCAGTGTGAATAGCACCGTTGCCATTACCTAATCTTCTTTATCAATATTATCATTCTTTTTCATAAGAAAAATCAACACCGATCTTATTGTTTTGATAATTATTATTACCGTTACTAATGTTTACATTAGTAACGGTATATTACATCATCATGAAAATTCACATCAGTATCATCAATACTATTATCATCATTTTCCACCGACGACGCAACGCCACAACTAAGCAAACTGTGTATCAGGGTTCGACACGTGTATTTTATAATTTTTTTCGTAATCTTCCATTCATAAGTAGATATCATCACTGGTCATTACAAACAGTTTCAAATAGTAGACTTAATGGTCTACTATGATTTCTCATTGATGTATGTATATAAGTAACGAATCACAAACTTTACGAGAGAGACAAAGAAAGAGAGAGAGAGGGGGGGGGGGAGCAGGAAGGTTAAACAGTTGCAAATTAAATTATCAAGTAATATATGTTATGATAAAAGACAACGAAGAACTACATTTCTATCGTCGCAATAATTTCACAAAGACAACATTCGCTTTTACATTTTCTTCATTTAGATAGATGTTCTCTCTTCATTTAGATATATGGTTCAGAGATGTAACCTTGCTTAATCATAGGTAAGAAAGTGATAGTCAAAACAATAGTGTACTGCGAGTCATATAATCTTGCACTTCTTCGAATGTATTGGGTCTACGAACTTGCACTGCCTAGTATTATCCTGTTAACCGGCATGCCAGTTAATATATTCCTGTAGCTTATGTGTTCAGGTCATTGCAAAA
>NW_028234436.1:3781847-3784347 GCF_977035675.1 Penaeus japonicus
ATATAGATAGATAGATAGATAGATATAGATAAAGATATATAGATAGATATAGAGATAGACAAAGCAAGGCATTTAGTGTTAGAATTTTTTCTTAATATTTTTGTCACACTTTGAACATAATTTAAAGAACAAAGGTAGTACAAAGGAAGCCCTTAAACCAGGATGAGATTAGTTTTTTATTTTAGGTGTTATTTATATAATTCCACTGACAGCAAGAAATAATATGCTTTTGTATAAGCTCTTACAACAAGTACTGTTTTTTTGTTTTTTTTTAGACGTGCACTTCAAGCAATACTTTTTCATCGAAATTGAAAGCAAAGCCTTATTTTGCACACGTTTATTATTCTGGATGTTGGCAAATTTTCTAAAACGAAATAAAAGAGCCCATATCCTCTCTTGTATTTGTGATTAATTGTATATACGTAAATACTGTAATTCTATTCATGTAATATAGACGGAGCGTGAGAGGGAGAGGGGCACTAGAATCGGTTTAAAGCTAGTTCTTTCATTCATAAATCCCTGATATATATATATATATATCACCGCAGATGAAGAATGTGGCAACCATACTATATTGTATTTTCTACTTTGATGTATACACACGCACGCATGCACACACACACGCACACACACACACACCACCCCACACACACAGCATATATCATACTATGTGTATAATATATAGCTCGCATATATATAATATATATACGGATATATATATATATAATATACAGAGAGTCGACGCAAGAGAGAGAGAGAGAGAGTAGGCGAGAGAAGATGTGAGAGAGAGAAGAGTATGAGAGATTATATTCATGTGCATATGCAATACAACACAGACGCATATATATTCATTTTTATATATGAAAGCATTTTCGTGATCTACCATCTAAAATAGTCGTGCTTTATAGATATAGATACACACACACACACACACACACACACACACACACACACACACACCAAAAAAAACACCAAAAAAAAGATCAAAAAAATATCAAAAAAAAAAAATATATAATCACGTATATTATCTATATTATATACGCATATATATATATATATTATAATACTTGATTCTATATAGTTGTATATAGAGACTATATGAACGGAATCGATTGAAGACAAACCGGCTTATGTCTCCCGGAAGGAAATCGACTCACACACACAGTAGATGTACTTAATTCTGACTATAATATAGCGCTCCTTGAGCAATGCCAATCCTGTAGCGCTGTCTTGGGTGTCGTTGCAGTTCGAACAACAGCAACCGTCAAGTACGCTTCGGATCCCCCATTTAATTACCGCTCATTGAAATGACGCAAAACAACAGCATCGGTCTTCTCAGTCCTTAATGATTAACTGAAACCAATTAACAGATCCTCAGTGGAGGTGTCTTGTTGCAATAGCAGGCTCTTGGCGCAAGTGGGCAAGTTAATTACGCGTTAGACAATGCAACTTCCCTTCTACGAGATATGTTGCGAAATGTGCTGGGCATGTTCCGTGGAGTTTAGTATTTAGGCTATAAAATCGGGTTTATGTTAGCAAAAGTAATTGAAGGCTTTTTGTTCATTATCCCTTCAGTACATATGAAGTTTTACTGTTGCGTTTTAATGAATATATGAATAAATTATTCACCTTTCCGTGCTTTGATTTTGGATATTTCACTCTTGAAAGTCATGAGATTGCTTTTTTAGACTCATCGCATTTCCTGGATTGCTAACGACTTTTAGTATTCATAATCCTGAAAATATTGTAGAGAAACATAATTAACGAATGGCCAAGGACAACCAAACAAAAAATATATTACTACTAGACTAATACATAAGAGGTCTAAATCAACTAGGTAAGATGCCTTTCCCCTCTCCACGCAAAAACTTTCTGGGCTTGTCTCCCGTCCTCCTTGGCACGATACGGAATCATGTGCCTTAAATTTGGTCGAGATGTTCTTATCGTGCGAGGAAATTATTTGTTACTTGGATTTACATTTTGTCTTCTCCCTTATCTCTCTCTTTTAGATACACACACAAACATACACATACACATACACACACAAACATACACACACACATACCCACCCACCCACACACACACGCACACACACACATAAATATAGATAGATAGATAGATAGATATACATACATACACACACACACACACACATGTATGCGCGAGCTAATTTAATAGACAGTGCTTGTACACCTTTGGCTCGCATCAACCTGACAAGTTGGGGAGTGGGGGTGTAGACGGATTCCTGGAGGGAGGAAGGGCAGGCGAAAGAGGATCGGAGAGTGGTTCTCGGGTAATACGTTATTTGAAGCTTTAAAGTTTAATAATGGATGACTTGTATGAACTATGACGTCTGTGATATCATTGGTAAAAATATTGCATTTACCTTTATCTTAGACTTAAATTGAGGTTGAGATGACTGATAATGATATTTAAGAAATCTGTATATATTCTTATGCCTGAGTATTACGCAATAATATGCAGCTTCTAAGTATTGAAA
>NW_028234436.1:3789347-3791847 GCF_977035675.1 Penaeus japonicus
TATATATATTTACATATATATATAAAGTATATATATGAATATCCTACTATATATATATATATATATATAGTTTATTTTACATTCTATAGTATATATAATAGACGAGTAGAGATATTGATATATATATGTATCTAAGTACATAGTATACGATATATACATAAATATAATATACCTATATGTTGATAATTTATATACTATATATATAATTTATATATAATATATAACTATTCTGATACATATATACAAGATATATAGATTATACGATTATAACTTTTTTGTATGCGTAACTATACATATATACATATATGTATCTAGTACTTATAGCTAGTATGATATCTATAGCGATATATATATATAGTTTAATATATAGTTTCTAGTAGATAGATAATATAGATAGATAAAGATATAGATATAGATATACTGTATGTTATCTATAACATGATATACATATATATATAGGATTATATATATAAATATATATATATATATATATACTATATACATATATATATATATATATATATTTATATTACCATAGATAGATAGACATGTGTGCATTATGTGTATATACGTCATAATCTTCTTGTGGTGTGTGTATCTATACATATATACATAATAACTATAGTGAATTATATACATATTAATAACTAATATATATATAATATATATATAATAAACTAATATAACTAGCTTTCATTATATTATTTTAGATTAGACTAGATACAAATATTTTTCATCAGATCATAAGAAAAATATTTATTGAATCTATACATATATACCTATATATAAATATATATATATATACTAATTATATATATATCTATATATTACTATATACTATATATATATATATGTGTGCTGTGTGTATGTGTGTGTGTCAATTGTATCTATACTATATTATGATAATATATATATATATATATATATATATATATATATATATATATATATATCTTTTTTATTTTCTATTTTTTATTTAGGGGGGGGGTGTGGGTCTCTAAAATATCATACGTACGATAAGTATATACCTTAAAAAAAATATAATATTTAACTTCAGTAATAACACAATATATACGATATATAATACTTATAATATATATATTTTCATATATTATATATGTATATATAATATATCTATATATCATCATATATATATATATATAATTAATATATATATATATATAATATATATTTATATTATATATGCTAACTGTTATATGTATCGGCATCTCTCTCTCTCCCATCTCTCTCGCATCTCTCGCTCTCTCTCTCTCTATCTCTCTCTCTCTCCTATATCATATATAACTTCAATATATATATATATAATAATAAGATATATATATATATATATATATATATACCATATATATATATGACATTATATATATGAATAAATACTATATATAGTATTTAGATATAATATATATATATATTATATATTATATTATATATATATATATTATAATAATATATATATATATATTCATATATATATATATATTAAAAATATATATATATATAATATATAATATTAACTTATATTAATTCATAAAGTTCATAATAATATAGATATATTAACTATCTATCTATATATCTATCTATCGACTCTATCTTTCTCTTCTCTCTCTTCTCTCTCTCCTCTCTCCTCATCGTCTCTCGCTCTCGTCTATATCTATCAATATATATATATTATATTATATATATAATATATGTATATAATATACATTTATATAGATATATATACTATATCACTATATATATATATCATATATATATTATATATATTATTGCTATAATATATACATATATCTATCATATACTATATATATATATAATATAATTATCAATACTATACTTATATATATATTTATTATATATATTCTATATATTATCATAAATACCCCACCCACTACCACACACAATTATAACAATCACTTACCGAACACACATACACATACACACACCTGCATATGCACGCACAAACACACACACACACGCGCGCGCGCGCATACAGACTAACAACACGAATGTTCTCTCTCACATCTTAGATATATCTATATACTCATTATATATAATTGATATATATAATATATATTAATATGATATATATATATTGTATGCGTATCAATAATAATATATATTATACAAATTCTTCGCGACTCAAATATATACATATATATATATAACGAGAGATAACAAAACAGTGAGGAGGGAGGACCAAAGAATAGATATGTAGACATATATAGCATATAATTAGAGGCAGAGATTGTGGAGCATATGACCCTTCACATATACACGCAGTGGTTGGACATGAAGCTCTACAGACTGAGGGTCAAACATGATGCTTCAATTCTGTTCCTATCCTAGGAGGTACGAAAATGGGCAAAAATCTATCCTTAAGGCAGGCCAAGCGAGGTCAGGGGTATATATGACCAGCCTCGACCTAACTCGACTAAGTCGTCTTCCATCACTCCTCTCCTCCTCGTTCCGCTCTACGCGA
>NW_028234436.1:3816847-3828903 GCF_977035675.1 Penaeus japonicus
GTTGGATTGCTTCGGTAAACATAGTAATATATTACGAAAGTAGTCTGCCACTATGGTCTAAAGAGAAAGATTTTTGCCAATGCCGTCCCCCCGTCATGACATATGGATCAAAGACATGGACTAACGACCAAGGCACTTGAGAGGAAATTAGTAAGCGCCCAAAGAGGAATGGAAAGGCTTATGCTAGAGTTTAGCTTAAATACAAGAAAAGGGCCACATGGATAAGCACCAAACAAAAGTATAGCTCTACTCAAGACCATCAAAAAGAAAAAGGGGCAGTGGGCTGGACGCATATATCGGAGACAGGACAACATGGACAAAGCAAACAACAGAATGGGGAATACGCGACACCATAAAGACCCAGGACAAGACCAAAGACTAATGGCGGGATGAAATAGTACAAAATTCGCCAGGAGTAAACTGGAATCAGAGGACACAATACCTGAATGACTGAAAAGAATGAGAAGGCCTACGTCCGCAGTTGATTGATACAGGCTGTTTGCTGATGATGAAGATGATATATATAAAAATCACTATATAAATATATAAATAATATATATCTATCAATTAATATATGTATTCTAACTATCTGTATAAATATATAATATCTATATATGTATGTTTCATATATAAATATATATAATATATGTGTGTGGTGTGTTGTGTGTGTGTGTGGTGTTTGTGTGTGGTGTGTGTGTGTGGTGTTTGTGCAGGTAGACTGCTCCCAATAAAATAGCTCAATCTCTATATATTATATCTAAATAAATATATGGTATATATAAATATATAATATCAAATCTATATATATATCTATATATATGTAACATATATAAGTATATATATGTATATATAAGTAAGTATAAATATATTTATAAACTATATAAATATATATATATATATATATATACTAAATATATAATATATATATTTAATATGGTTCCGGTTTTTCTTCCATTAATTCTCTCTTATTCTTTTAAAAATATATTCTATATATGATTGTTTATCCAAGGTCTTATAATAAACACAAATTTATTGACACTATAAGTAAATATTCAGAAATATATACACAACACACAGAAAAGAACATATTATCACTAGATAAGGGCTAATTCCCAAGATAGTGGCGAAAGGGCGCTTCTTGACAGCGCAATCCTTCCACGAGTCTACAGTCCGTATCGAGGAATATATGTGGAAGTCCCTCTATGCGATAATCATCACTCGCAAAAAGCAGAAATAAAAAACAACAGCAGCCACACCACTCAACCAGGGCGACAGAACGTAATGTCGGGTCATTAATCCCTTGCAGGTGTTGACAGGAGTTTGCGATAATTATAGAAGGCTCAAAGAGCAATCACCAATAAAAGTTATACATAACTCAAATGCATAACATTAACCAAACTTAGATATTTGCAAAATTAGATCTCACACACAAGATCCGGACACTTCCAAGGTTGGTGCGAATCGGAGTCTTGAGCGCTCGCAGCTAACCTCGATTTGAATCTCAAAGTCTGATTCAAAGCTGATCCACAAGATTCATAACGTACACTCACTCAACACACCACTCTCGAAAGTTTTTTCACTGAATATACATTAATTCAAATTGTAACATACAGTGACAAATAGACCCTGTACAAAGCCCCTCCAAGTAGAACAAAATCAGGGATAATGGATTGTTTTTTTCATATTTTCTTAGATAATTTAATGCTTGTTGGCCCTGTTTGTACACAACTTCTGTACCACATCAGTATATTCAAACTTTTCAATTGCCCAGTCTAAGCTTAAACCTTCACTTCTTACTTTGCACATTTCCCTCACGGTCCATAAAGTCCCGCTTGCATAGCAACAGGCATTAACATGTCATAGTTTTTGTAGTAACACAGCAGCAAAAACCTGTATGAATCATCATTCTTAGATAAACTGTCTTAGAAATAATCATGGAGAAACTAATATTGGAGGGTTTGCTATTTTTCTTTCAGATATTAATTATTTTCTATTTGATCATATCCATTTAAGGTTATTAAACCAGAAGCATCTTAACCCATACGACCAGCTTAAAACCATGTTCTCGTAATCTCTGAGTACTGCTGTGACATCAAACATGTGATCATTCCCACTTGAATTATGACTACTATATTATCGAAGTAGCTTTTCGGTATATGGCCAACCAAACAAAACTTTCCTCATTAGTTTTAATGAAGGTGCAAAGGCGGTTATCAAACCGAATGGCCATTCTATGAATGCATTATCCCACGACTAGTTGCGAAGCTGTTAAATGTTTAGAACTCAATGAAAGAGGAATTCCGAATATCCTGTGCAACAAGTCTATTTCTGTGAAATATAAGTCACCTAGTGCTTCATCCATTTGAGTTTGCTAGTTTTACAAGCAAGATGATAAGGACTATGAAAATATGCCTTTATGGATAAGAGACGATTAATTTCAGCCATTAATCTGACTTAAACTGTGTTTTCCTCTGTAACTAAGAATTTCTTTAGAATTCCGACCCTTGAAAATATACCCACAAGAGCTTCTGCAACATACCGGTATCTATCGTATTACTAGAGGAACTACCTCAGGAAAGCGTGTGGCATACAAACATGAGAGTCAAAATACATTTGTGTTAATGGACCCACAAATTTATACAACTCTTGACAATGTTCACTGTTATGGCAATGGATACCAGGGAGCCTTAGGTACAATACCACAAGGTCTTATACAACTCTTGAAATTACCTTACGGACATTACTTTTGGGAGAGAACGTCTGACAAATATGACATGATCTGACAATATCGCTTGATATCAACACCTGCAACTGGCTAGAAAATGTTTTTGGAAATTTTTTTCTACAGTCCTTCTATGTGAAAAATGACCTGATAAGAGGGAATCATGAGCTGTTGACATTATGACTTTTCGCAGACAGCTAGGCACTACCAACTACTTCATTCCCACCTCATGTACGTTCTTACTTATGACACAAATGCGGTAAATCAGTCCATCCACTTTCTCATATTTGACAGACCTATGTTTAAAAATAACCCCAGGTTGACTAATTACTTTCCTCCTAATCTGATCAAGACTAGACAAGCAAAACTGGGAACAAAAATTAGATCAGACCTTGAAAAATCCACTCAGAATTTCAAATTACAAGATGACTAGAGACTTATCACACAGGTTTGCTCATGCCCTCGTTTTATCTTCCATTATGACTTATCACCCATTGTCATCAACAGGGATATTACTTCACTCAGAATCTGGCTTGTTAATTAGTGCTTTGGACACCCAGAACCAATCCCTGACAATATCCAGGAAACTGATTGGTGCCGCTACACGCCATTAACCCAGCCATTTAAAATTTACCTCTTAATAAAGCATCGTTACTTTGGAAAACTTTTTGTCATAGCAAGATAGTCAATATAATTTTAACAAATTTTACCTCTTTTAGCATTCGGGGGTGGAATGAGAGAATCTTTTGACAATGATTGTCGAGCATCTAGTTTCAAAAAAAATTAGCAGCTTGTTTGAATCAAGTACCAACGACCATAAAATGGCTGGTCTCTGGGCATATGCCAGATTGTAAAACATTGTGATTTTACCTTTGGTGATTTAATTCTCATAGTAAACTCTGAACAAAAGGTCGTATATTCCCAGGCTTAAGAAGTTGTGACATCTAATACTAGACTTTAGATTTAGGAGACTCATCCAGATCAACTTAGACTGAAAGGATTACTAGTTCTTACACTCCTATGGGCATATCAGAATCGGTCCAGCCGAATTGAGCTCATGTCAACCCTAGTTTCGGACGATCGTTCTTTTAAGAAAACCTCAGTCATTGGCAATTCCAAATAATTGATCGTTGACAATGAATTCATACAAACTGTCATACCTTCTTTACAGCATAAGATTAACCAATGGATCTAGATATTTCCTCATTCTGGGAACAAGTTGGACCTAAGTTTCATTTTCTTTTACGTTTTACTTTCTCTGAATTTCTTTCTGTAAGAGTCAGCATCAACAGAGTAAGCTTTTAAAAGTGATTCCTTTAATTTTTCATAAATCAGTTAAAATCTCATCTGGTAGACTTACCTTCAAAGTTTTTCCACTTAACAGAAAACCCAAATAGACATAATTGCTACCGTACTCCCATTTTTGAAGATTAACCATTCTTTCGAAACGTTTCAGAATGTCGTCAATTTCATCTTTCCCATCTTAGAAATATGGTAACCGTAAACCAGGATGGTTTTCATTACTTCTGCCAATGTCCCTGTTTTCTAACTTCAAGTTAGCAAGAGCTAGTTCATGAGACCTCTGCTTCTCTGATTCTATGGCCTATCTGCTTCTTTCCCTCACTGCTTCTCTCTCCTTTTGACTTTCCTCTCTCTCTACTACCTTGTGGAAAAAAAAAAAAATCTTTCTCTCTTTTTACAACCAAAATATTAATATCAGCATGGGTAAATCCTGCCTCTTTAGCTTGCTTAACCAATTCAATTAAATTTAAAGAGGGCTTGTTGAAAATATTTATCTAAATTCAAAAGCATCATATAAAGAAGTAAACTCAACAGAAATATTCTAAAGACAAATTATATATAGTTACATTTGAAGTTATAGCAAGGTACTGTGTTAAAAAGCATTATATTATCAGAAAAGATACCTAAAAATAGCATATTAATATTCACTTACAAAAATATAATTCGTGAAACACAAGGATCGTTACACAATCTAGTACAATAGTTTTACAGAGTTAGATAACTGCTGTCATCAAGCACAAGTCGGACACTGACTAACACTAGGGTTCAATAACCGCCACTATCAAAAGCACAATAGTCGTACACTGACTAAAATATATATATATATATATATTTATATATAATAAAAATATATATAAATTATATATATATATATATATATATATATATATGTAAATATTTAAATATATATAATATATATATATATTATATATATTTATATATATATAAACGAATAGATATATATGTACAATTAATGTATATAAAAAAAGAAAATAAAGGGAAAAAATAAAAAAAGATATATATATACATACAAACATACATAATATGCATCTATATATATAATAATATATAATATATATATTAACAATATATATATATATATATATATAAAAAATATATAAACATATATAAACTAAATAATATATATATAAAGATATATATATATATATATATATATAATATATAATATAAATTTATATGTAATTTATGTATGTAGGTATTTATATAAATATAAATATATAATATATATATATATATATAATATTTACATTTTTTTTATATACATATTTATAGAATTTAAACATATATATATATATATATATATTTATATATCTATATATATATATATATATATAATATATATATAGTATATAATATGTGTGTGGGTGAGTGTGTGTGTGTGTGTTGGTGTGTATCTGTGTGTGGGGTGTGTACGTATATATTATGCATAATATATCTATGAAAATATATATAAAGCTATATATATATATATATATATATAATAATAGATATATATATAAATAATATATATATATAATTTATAAATAAAATAATATATTATATTATATATAATATATAGGTATATATATAAATATTATATATATAAATTAAAAAAAAAAAAACATAAAAAAAAACATATAAATATATATATATATATATATAATATTATATATCTATAGATATATATATATATATATATAAATAATTTAGTGTGTGTGTGTGTAATGTAAATAATATATATATATATATATTATATATATATATAAATATAGATATATATAATAATATATATATATAAAATATATATATAATATACATAAATATGTATATAAAATGTATATAAATATAAATATAATATATATATATATATATATAATATATATATATATGTATATTCATTATAAAAATATAAATAAAATTATATATATATATAATATATATATATATATATGTATGTATATATAAATATATATATATATATATATAATATATATATATATATAATATAATATAAATATTTAGATATATATATATGTAAATATATATTTATCTAAATATCATAAATAGTGTATATATACATATATACATATATGTATGTATATAAAATATATATATATATTATATTTATATATATATATATTATATATATATATTATAAGTAATAAATATTATACATATTCATATATTATATATAATATAATATATATTAATAATATAAATATATATATATATATAAATATAGATATATGTAGATATGACTATATCATTGTAACACACACACACAATCACACAAACATATAAGAATGTATATAATAAATATAAATATATAATATCTATAATATATATATATATATATATATATATATATATATACTTCATATATATTAAATATATATATATATAGATATATATTATATATAATGGTATTATATATAATTATTTATATATATATATAATATATATATATATCATCTATATATATATATATACATATTTATATTCATATATATCTTCATTATATATATATATATATATATATATATATATATATATATATATATATATAATATACTTAAAAATATAAGTATGTTTATAAATTATATATAATTAAATTATTCCCTAATTATATATATATATATATAAATATATAGATAATAATAATAATAAATATATATATATTATAAATATATATATAAATCTTTTTATCTATATATATATTCTATATAATGACTATATCAATGTATACACACACACACACCCAATAATATATTATACTATATATATAAAATAATATAGATTATAGTTATTTATAAAAATTTATAAATATATACATATTATGAAATAATATATAAAAATATATATATATAATATATATATATATATATATAAATTATAAATAAATAAATATATAATATATATTATATATATATATATTCATATATAGAATAATATATATATAATATATAACCACTCAAATGTGGTGTGTGTCAATGTATATATACATATATATAATCCAATAATAAAATAAAAAGAATATAAAATATATATATATATATAAATATTAATATATATATATACTTCATATATATAAAAAAAAAATCTTAAATATCAAAATATACAAGCAAATATAATCTATATATATACATATATAAAACTCTAAATATATTTATCTAAAAAAATAAATATATATCAATATAAATATCAATATATAATATATATATATATATATAAATTAACATATTATTATATATCTATAAATTTGATTGGTGTGTGGTGGTGTATATCATATCTAAATCTAATATAATATATATATATATCATATCTATATATATATATATAATCTATAAATATAAATATTCATAAAATATATAATATATTATATCTATATAAAAAAATAAAGATATATATATATATATAAATATATACATTGTGTCTCATAAAAAACACCCTAAATATATATATAATATAATATATATAAATATATAATAAATATATATATCTATACTGTATATAAATACACCATGTGACAATATTTATATGAAAATATATATATATAAATATATATATATATATAATATCTATATATTATATATATCATATATATATATATATATATATATATATAATAAAAAATTATAGATATATATCTATACTATACATAAATAATATTATCTATAAATATAGCAATATCTATACATATGTATAAATATAAAATATATATAATATATATATATAAATCTATATAATATAATATATATATATATATCTATATCAAATATACTTAATGTATATATAATATATCTATATATATATTATAAAAAAAAATATAAATATATATCTGTAGGTATATAAATCTATATATATTAAATAAATATATAAATATTAAATATATATATAAATATAGAAATCACTCTATATATAAATAAATATAAAAAATCTAATACCAAAACATAAAGCTAAATAAAATAGTCCATAAAAACGACAAATATGTACACACCAACACACATATATGAATATATATATCTCTATCTATATAAATTATATATTAATATAAATATATATAAATATATCTATATAATATATATAAATAATATATATCTATATATATATTATAATAAATCATGAAAGGATATGTATATGTGTTTAATATATGTATATAATATATATATAATATACAATCAATATAAATATAAATAAATAATAAATATATATTATAAATAGATATAGATATATATATAATATAATTTAAATATATATATATAATGAATATATATATATATAATAATATATATATTTATATAAATACATATATATAATATATTATAAATATATATATACTATAATAAAATATATATATATATATATATATTAGTCAGTGTGCGACTATTGTGGTTTTGATAGTGGCGGTTATTAAACCCTAGTGTTAGTCAGTGTGCGACTTGTGCTTGATGACAGCTTTTATCTAACTCTGTTAAACTATTGTACTAGATTGTGTAACGATCTTTGTGTTTCAAGAAGTATATTTTTGTAAGTGAATATTAATATACTATTTTTTCGTATCTTTTCTTATAATTCAATGCTTATTAACACAGTACCTTGCTATAACTTCAAATGTACCTATATATAATTTGTCTTTAGAATATTTCTGTTGAGTTTACTTCTTTGAATGAAGCTTTTGAATTTAGATAAATATTTTCAACAAGCCCTCTTTAAATTTAATTGAATTGGTTAAGCAAGCTAAAGAGGCAGGATTTACCCATGCTGATATTAATCTTTTGGTTGTAAAAGAAGAAGAAAGACATCAAAAGAAAGTAGAGAGAGAGGAAAGGCAAAAGGAGAGAGAAGCAGTGAGGAAATGAAGCAGATAGGACATAGAATCAGAGAAGCAGAGGTCTCATGAACTAGCTCTTGCTAACTTGAAGTTAGAAAACAAAGACATTGGCAGTAGTAATGAAAATCATCCTGGGTTACGGTTACGAAATTTCTAAGATTGGAAAAATGAAATTGACGACTTTTTGAAACGTTTCGAAAGAATGGTTAATTTTCAAAAATGGGAGTATGGTAGCAATTATGTCTACTTGGGTTTTCTGTTAAGTGAAAAGCTTTGAAGGCTTATGTAAGTCTACCAGATGACATTTTAACTAATTATGAAAAATTAAAGGAATCACTAAGCTTACTCTGTCAATGCTGACTCTTACAGAAAGAAATTCAGAGAAAGTAAAACGTAAAAGAAAATGAAACTTAGGTCCAACTTGTTCCCAGAATGAGGAAATATCTAGATCACTGGTTAACTCTTATTGATGTAAAGAAAGAGTATGACAGTTTGTATGAATTCCATGTCAAAGATCAATTATTATGTAATTGCCCAAATGACTTGAGGGTTTTCTTAAAAGAACGATCTTCCGAAACTAGTGTTGACATGGCTCAATCGGCTGACCGATTCAGATGTGCCCATAGGAGTGTAAGAACTCGTAATCCCTTTCAGTCTAAGGTTGATCTGGATGAGTCTCCTAATCTAAAGTCTAGTATTAGATGTCACAACTGTCATAAGCCTGGGCATATTCGACCTATTTGTTCAGAGTTTAATACTAGGAATAAATCACCAAGTAAAATCAACAATGTTTTACAATCTGGCATATGCCCAGAGACAGCCATTATGGTCGTTGGTACTTTATTCAACAAGCCTGCTAATTTTCTTCTTGACACTAGTTGCTCGACAATCATTGTCAAAGATTCTCTCATTCCACCGAATGCTAAAAGAGGTAAATTTGTTAAATTATATGACTATCTTGGCTATGACAAAAGTTTTCCAAAAGTACGATGCTTTATTAAGAGTAAATTTCTAAATGGATGGGTTAATGCAGTAGCGGCACCAATCAAGTTTACAGGCATATTGATCAGGATGGTTCCGGGTGTCAAAGCACTAATTAACAAGCCAGATTCTGAGTGCAGTAATATCCCTGTTGATGACAATGGGTGATAATGTCATAATGGAAGATAAAACGAGGGCAAGAGCAAACCTGTGTGATAAGTCTCCTAGTCCTCTTGTAATTCCTGAAATATCTGAGTGGAATTTTTCAAGGTCTGATCTAATTAATGTTCAGTTTTGCTGTCCTAGTCTTGATCAGATTAGGAGGAAAGTAATTAGTCAACCTGGGGTTATTTTTAAACATAGGTCTGTCAAATATGAGAAAGTGGATGGACTGATTTACCGCATTTGTGTCATAAGTAAGAACGTACATGAGGTGGGAAGTTGGTAGTGCCTAGCTGTCTGCGAAATGTCATAATGTCAACAACTCATGATTCCCTCTTATCACTTTTCATATAGAAGGACTGTAGATAAAATTTTCCAAAAGTTTTTCTGGCCAGGTGCAGGTGTTGATATCAAGCGATATTGTCAGGTCATGTCATATTTGTCAGACGTTCTCTCCCAAAGGTAATGTCCGTAAGGTAATTTCAAGAGTTGCTATAGATCTTGTGGGTAATGTACATAAGGCTCCCCTTGTATCCATGCCTATAATCAGTGAACCATTGTCAAGAGTTGCTATAGATCTTGTGGGTCCATTAACACCTTTCAGTCGAAGACACAAATGTATTTTGACTCTCATTGATTATGCCAAATGCTTTCCTGAGGCATTTCCACTAGTATATATAGATACCGTTACTGTTGCAGAAGCTCTTGTTGGTATATTTTCAAGGGTCGGAATTCCTAAAGAAATTCTTAGTTACAGAGGAACACAGTTTAAGTCAGATTTAATGGCTGAAATTAATCGTCTCTTATCCATAAAGGCAATTTTCACTAGTCCTTATCATCCTTGCTGTAAAACCTAGCAAACTCAAATGGATGAAGCACTAGGTGACATATATTTCACAGAAATAGACTTGTGCAAAGGATATTGGCAAATTCCTCTTTCATATGAGTCTAAACATTTAACAGCTTTCGCAACTAGTCGTGGGATAATGCAATTCACTAGAATGCCATTCGGTTTGATAACCGCCTTTGCCACCTTCATTAAACTAATGAGGAAAGTTTTGTTTGGTTTGCCAAATACCGAATGCTACTTCGATAATATAGTAGTCCATAATTCAAGTGGGAATGATCACATGTTTGATGTCACAGCATTACTACAGAGATTACGAGAACATGGTTTTACAGCTGGTCCTGGTAAATGCTTCCTAGGTTTAATAACCTTAAATGGACTAATGAACAAATAGAAATAATTAATATCTTGAAAGAAAAACTAGCAAACCCTCCTATATTAGTTCTCCCTGATTATTCTAAGACATTTTATCTAAGAACTGATGATTCAGACACCGGTTTTGCTGCTGTGTTACTACAAAAATATGACATGTTAATGCCTGTTGCCTATGCAAGCAGGACTTTATTGGATTGTGAGAGGAAATGTGCAACAGTAGAAAGAGAATGTTTAAGCATAGACTGGGCAATTGAAAAGTTTAAATATTATCTGTATGGTAAAGAATTTGTCTTACAAACAGACCAACAGCCATTAACTTATCTAAGAAATATGAAAAAAAAAATCCAAAAATCCCTGATTTTAGTCAACTTGGAGGGGCTTTGTACAGGGTCATTTTTCACTGTATGTTACAATTTGATTAATGTATATACGTGAGAAACTTTCGATGAGTGCGTGTGTTGAGTGAGTGTTCGTATGAATCTTGTGGATCAGCTTTGAATCAGCTTTGAAGCTTCAAAGCGAGGTTAGCTGGCGAGCCGCTCAAGCTCCGATCTCCGCACCACCTTAGGAAGTGTCCGTATCTTGTGTTGTGATGCATCTAATTTTGCAAGATATCTAAGTTTTGTTTAAGTTATGCAATTTGGGTTATGTATTTGTTTTATTGTTGATTGCTCTTTGCAGCCTTCTATAATTATCGCAAACACCTGTCAACACCTGCAAGTGATTGCTGACCCCGACATTACGACCTATCGTGGTTGAGCTAGTGGCTGCTGTTTTTTTTTCTGCTATTGAGAGTGTTCGTTATTGTAAGATGGCCTGCCCATTTTATTCCTCGT
>NW_028234436.1:3839003-3844003 GCF_977035675.1 Penaeus japonicus
GCCAGGGCCATCCTGGGGGACCGCCCGTTTTTTGTCAGTTGCAAGCAACTGAATTTGATGAGGGATGAAATTTGATTCAGCCCTCGTTCTTTCACTACCACATGTTGGTGGTTCATCTGGTACTGAGTGTAGCCATTTATCTAGTTTTCTTTTAAACACTTCAACACTACACTGATTTAAGTTTCTTATATCCTTCGGTATGCTATTAAACAATTTAGGTCCGTATTATTAGGAAACTTTGTTTTTGCATTTTTCTTAACAGGCATGTTTGTGCACTTATTTTATTTTAACCAGTGCGATAGCATGTATCTTCCCTGCCTGGGGGAATGTCTTACCTGAATTCCCCCTCCTTCAACAGGTTCTTGGATTTGGTGTTAAGTTTTCAATAATTTTCCACACATATATAATGAAGTATCTCTCTCTCCGCTTTCGTAGTGAGTACAGTCTTAGTTTTTTTAGTTCTTTTCCCAATAGTTTAGACCCATCATATTATCTAACTTCCGTGTAAGATTCTTTGGACTTGTTCTATCAACATTATATCTTTTATAAGATTTGGGCTGCCTTATACTTGGCACTGGTATTTCTAGTCTTGTGGTCACTAATGTTTTCCATAGTGGTAAAAGGTGTGTTCTTGGTCTCTTGTGTTAAAAGTCCTCATTACCCATCCACTCATAACTTTTCCTTTGTTGACAATCTGCTCTATATGGTGACTGAAACTCATGTCATTACTCATATAGAGTCCTAGATCTTTTACTTACTTTTTTCTCCCTCAATCTTTCACATCTTGCGACAAAATATGATCTTGCCCTTGAATTTCCAATTGGACTATATCTTATGATTTCAAATTTATCTGGCAATTGAATTTCATATTATCTGTCATATGCCCACTTACAGATGGTATGTAGATCCTCGTTAAGTTTGTTTTTTCATTATCTTGTATATCTAAGGGTGTACTTATTCTTGTATCATCTGCAAATGATGTTACTCTTGAGTGTTTCACACCATTATCAATGTCACCAATCATAATAAGGAATAACAAGGGCCCATAGAACGGACCTTGTGGCATCCCCCCCCCACTCATAATAATCGTTTCCTTTGAGTAAAGCCCATTAATTTGTACTTTTTGTTTACGATTTATTACGAAGTTGTAAATCCATCTTCCAACTTTCCCGCCGATTCCAAGGGTCTTTAATCTTATGTAGCAGTGGAATGCGTGGATCTACTTTGTCAAAAGCTTTTGCAAAGTCTAGATATATTACGTCAACTTCTCTATTTTCAGTTAGGTCCCTTAGTATTGTGTTCGAAAGTTGTGTCAGGATCTGTGATAAACAAGATCTACCACTTCTGAATCCATGTTGCCCGTGGGTTTATCTTGTTTTTTTTTCTAAAATATTGAACAATTATTTTCCTCACTACCCTTTCATAATATTTTTATTATATGAGATGTTAGTGCTACTGGGTCTATAATTTTTATGCCTGACCTTTGTTTCCACCTTTATATATTGGAATTATAGTACCCTCTTTCAGTAAGCTGGGGCCCCCTCAGGGGATAGTACCCATGTCCAAAGATTTCCTCCACAAAGTTACCAGTGGCTTTGCTATGGTTTCTTTGCAGTTTTTTAAAAAGATTGCTGGGGGTATATTTCATCTGGCCAGCTGCTGAGTTTGTTGGTATTTCACTTACTGCTTCAAGAATTTCTTTTTCATCGAATATGAAGTCAGTGAGACATTCATCTTCATTACTAATAATACTAAAATGTTTCTGTGGGTCTGATATTAATTTTTCTATTCTTGGGACACTATAGACTTCTTCATATTGCAATTTGAGTAAATTAATTCAGCCATTTCCTTTGAATCAGTTACCAATGCACCATTATTCTCAAGAGGCCCAATTTCTGTTTCCTCCCCGCTTTAACCTGTTGTTTGCATAAGAGAAAAATAATTTTGCATTCTGTTTTTATAGCTTCCACAGCTCTTTTTTCTTCGGCTGCTTTTTTGTTACTTATTGACAGTTTTTATTTATCTTCCAAACCCCTTTTCTCTGCTTTTTTGGGATCCTTTCTCTCTTGATCTGATCTGTTGTTTTTTTCAGTTTGTTAAGATTATTTTTTTTGTTTCTTAACATGATCCTTCGATCTCTTGGTTATAATATTCTTGTTTCTGTTGTTTTTTTGGGGGACAAACATTCTACAAACATCTTTAAATGCAT
The DNA here is from genome assembly GCF_977035675.1 of Penaeus japonicus. NCBI lineage: Eukaryota > Metazoa > Arthropoda > Malacostraca > Decapoda > Penaeidae > Penaeus > Penaeus japonicus. The sequence continues at coordinate 3,841,213 of NW_028234436.1, forward strand.
TATAAAGCTTCTCTAGTATATCTTTGGGTGTTAAGAGGACGTCAATATCTTTCAGTGACTTTTCTAGTGTTGCATTTATTTTTTTCCAATCTATTTGATTATGGCTAAAGTTTAAAGATCTGAGACTCTTTTCTGCTTCGGCTATCTGTTTTTTACTACTTTTCTGATTATTTAATTTATTCATTGTGATTTCAATTATTTTGTGGTCCGATTGGGCTGTATAAGTTGATGATATGTTGTGTACATATTCCCCTATATTAATGAAAACAAGGTCCAGTATATGTTCTTCCTTTGTTGGGATATTGATGATTTGGTTAAGGTAAAAAATTTCTTCAAAATCTAAAAGCATTCTCGCTTGTTTTTCATCTTTAGTAGCATTTGCTCCTATCTTTATTTTATTTTTTTTGTTTCCCAATCGATAAAGGGGAAATTAAAATCGCCAAGTATAATAATAGCTTCAATTTCCCTTGTATTGACAATGTAATTACTAATAATGCCTAGTGATTCATTGAAAGATGTTTTGTTGTTCCAGGAGGTCTGTATAAAATAATGTATAGCTTTTTTGTATCTTTTGCCAATACCCCTAGTATTTCTACTGTATTATTAGAGTATTCTATTACAGTATCCATTCTAGTTGCTAATTCTTTCCTGATATAAAGAGCTACTCCTCCTCTGCTTCTCTTATTTCTATCTTTCCTTATTAACTCATAGTTATCAATTTTAATTTCTTCATTTTTTATGTCTTCATTCAGATGAGTTTCTGTAAGAGCTATCATTGAATAATTGTTGATCTTTGCCATGTCCTCTAGATATGTAGTTTTTTTCTGGTTACTTTTTGGATATAATCCCTGTATATTTAGCAATATGAGAGTCTCAAATTATTTCTTTGCATGTCTACATTACCTACTGTTGTTAGATAGTTGATGTCGTTTCCCCCTACTTTGGGGGAGCTGGACCTTCTCCCGGTGTAGCGGTGGGCGTTTCATTACCTGCCTTTGTTCGAATAGGTATGCTTCGCAGGACTGAATGTCCTTGTCTGTGCTCGGGTGATATACCAGTGTTTTCCTGCTCCCGTCTTTTTCTCTGTTTTTTCTTAGTTTATTTATCAAAGGTTTTTGACTTTGCCTTTTTTTCATAGCTCAAGTCCGGTGATATCCATGCTTCTTTATATTCATCAATTTCTCTTTAGTTTCATATTCTTTCCCAATCAGTTTCCATTCTGTTTTCATTTTCTATTTGACCTTATTTGGCCTTGGTCTCAAAGCCTCCTTTTAAATATTTGCCCTCTCTAAAGGCACTCTCAACTTTGATAATTTCATTGAGGTTCAATTTTGTTATGATATCATTAATCCATTTTCATATCATTTGTTTTCCTGATTTAGGATCATTTTCTTCTTTTTCTTCTAGATATATATTAAAAGAGCCTATTTGCTCTGAATGTATCTTCATTTTTCTTCTCTGACTCTCTTCTTTAAGTAGGTTGTTTTGGTTGCTTCTTTTTGTCGCCTACAACCTTCCAGTCAGCCTCATCATCTTTTCTTGGTTGTTCAGTGTCATGAAATATCCACTGTCTAAGAGTATTCTTGGCCTGTTTATCTGATTTTTGCCTTACTATATCAGAAAACAGTTTTTTTTCTTCTTCTGATTTACTTTACTTTGCCCCCATCTTGGATTTTCTTGTTTCTTCTTTGGCCTTTACTTTTACATTTTTAGTGTCTTGTACAGCCTTTTCTGTTTCCAATTCAGCAGCCTTGAGTTCCTTTTTTTCTTTAGGTTTTTTTTTCTTTTTGCTCTTGTTTTAATTCATGGAATTTCATCTTTCAAATATTTTTATCTACCCTCAAACATTGAATCTTTGAAGTCCTTTAATCTTCATACATTTCTGAATTATTGGTTTTCTAGTGGGCATGGCCCTTCAACACTTTTTGGTGTGTGCTGTTTTTTTTGGTCACCGATATGGCTCATTTCCTGTTTTTCCAGAATGTCTGATACGGGTCATATACATTTTCTGCCATTGTGTCCCTATTTTCCTCAATTCTAATTAGTTCTTTAAAAAAACTGGCTTCTGATATATCGTCACAACTTTGAATTTTTTATTCTTCTTTTTTCTTTTTTTTTTTTTTCCTTTTTTTTTTTCTTTGCTCTCTTTCTTTTTTTTTTTTTTTCTTTTTTTTTTTTTTTTCAAACTTGGCGTTTTTTTTCCCAGTTCAGTTTCAAGACTAGAATTACTTTTAGTATTGATGTCTTTGCACCAGCTGCAGTCTTCTGTATACTTTCTCGATTATCTATCTTTAGTTTATTATTGATGCTGTTAGGTAAGCATCAATATTACTTATAATTTCTTGCCTGTTTTTCAAGTAAGTATTTTCACATTTGTGGCATTTTTTTCTATCACAGGTTTGGCATATAAATTGCTTTTTTTCATTGTGTTTAAAACATTTTTCAGTTTTAGAGTTTCTTTTACTTCTCCTTGGTTTAAACATGTAGTGTTTAAACCCTTAGAGTTATTCAAGTCTGGTCAAGGTCACCTTGGAAGCAGCTGGGCCACGCTGAACCGCTGACCCAGCGTTTTGACCTCCCCTCTCTCCTTGATGCCACTTCTTTTCTTTCCAGTTGTTTTTTTGTTCTAATTTGTTTTCTACATTGCCTTTCCTATTTTTTTTTTTTTTTCTAGATAATTAAGTGATTTGTACACTTCACTAATCTCTGTTCATTTCCCCCCAGCCTCGTGGCAGGCGGGAATGAGAAATTAAGGAGTTTTTCAGAGCAACAATTCAGCACGTCCACACTG
>NW_028234436.1:3854003-3856503 GCF_977035675.1 Penaeus japonicus
ATCCTTTTTTTTGAGAGACACAGGAGCAGCTCAGTCTTTGTTGTGTTAGAGGGATCTTACTTTTTGTCTGATTTGACCTCGACTCTGCAAGTGTCATCCCAGAAGGGTAGGGGTGTCATTAAAGCCCTCTTTCATACTGTTTATTTAAATCAGGTATTTTTTACGGGGTCTGGGGTTTGTTGGGTTGCTTCTAAGTTACCGGTTCCAGGGGTTGACTTCCCTGTTAGGAAATGATTTGGTGGAGGTAAAGTTATCCCTGACCCTATTGTTGTAGATGCACCTACTCAGGAAAATGAAACTAAAGAGTTAGAGGATAAAATTACGGGTATTTTTCCATCTTGTGCTGTGACTGTTCAAGGTCACAGATGGTGTCTACTGATGATATTGTAGCAGATCAAATGATCTATCCACAAGTGAACAAAGAATGTTGAGGATGATTTTGGGTTAACATCTGTTTAATGTGAGTGATGCCCATGATGTGCAAGAGCTAGATACCAATATTTTGAGTAATAGAGAACAATTAATTTAATGATCAAAGTAATATGTTAAGATTAAAGAATTTATGAATGTGGCTATGAGTGAAAAAGAGATTAGTGAATGTTCCAAGGGCTACTATATTAAACATGGTGTCCTTATGCGTAAGTGGACTCCGCCCAAAGTTCCAGCAGATAACTCTGGATGGCAGTTCATCAAATTGTGCTTCCAAAGAGATACAGATCTGAGGTATTGAAATTAGCTCAAAATCACCTATGTCTGGACATTTACGAATTAGGAAGACTTACGCCAAGTTTCTGAATCATTTTTATTGGCCTTTTGTAAAAAAGGACGTGATTAATTTTTGTAAGTCTTGTCATACATGTCAAATGTGGAAGCCAAACCAAAGTATTGCCAAAGCTCCCTTATACCTATTCCTGTATTGGATAAAACCTTTTAGTAGAGTAATGGTAGATTGGTGGGGCCCAAATTTCCCAAGACCAAACAGGACATCAATATTTGTTAACAATTATGTGTTGTGCTACCAGATACCCAGAAGCCATACCATTAAAAACATTCAGCTATAGTAATAGTTAAATCTCTGATAAAGTTTTTCACAACTTTTGGCTTGCCTAAAATAATTTAATCAACCGGGTAGTAATTTCATGTCAACAATTTTCAAAAGTAATGAGTGATCTGGGAATTAAACAAATTCATTCAAGTACCTACCACCCAAAAGTCAAGGAGCATTAGAAAGGTTTCATCCCAAACCCCTTTAAAACATGCTTAGAAAATTTTGCAATGACACTAATAAAGAATGGGATAAGGTGTCCTTCCTATTATTTGCTGTAAAGAGATGCTGTAAAAAGAAACTCTTGATTTAGTCCACACGACCTCATATTTGCTCATGATGTGAGAGGTCCTTTAAAAGTTCTGAAAGAAATGTGGATTCAGAGTGATGAAAAACAAACTGTACTAGATCATGTATCAACTTTTAGAGAAAAGCTATTTCAAGCATGGGAATTAGCTAGAGAAAATATGAAAAACTCCCAGTGTAAATGAAACAAGATTTGATGCTAAATCTAAAGTGCATGATTTTAAAGTTGGGGATCAAGTATTGGCCTTTTTGCCTATGCAAGGCAACCTCTGAAAAACAAAATTCTCTTCCATATGAGATTGAAAAAAAACTCAATGATGTAAATTATGTGATTAAAACCCCAGACAGACGTAGATCTGAGAGTGTGTCATGTAAACATGTTGAAAGAATATTTTGTTACTGAATCAAAGGTTATCAATCTTAATGTGGTAAGTGATAATTATGAGGATGAATTTAGAAATATGAATATAGATATGAAATTGTGTAACAGTGATATTCTGAATAACTTGAATGACAAACTGAGTCATTTGTCTGATGGTCAAAGGGAAGAAATTTGTGTGTTAATACATCAGAATGTGAAGTTGTTTAGTGATGTTTCCCCAGCAACAAACTTGGTAAAAAAAAAAAAAACATGATGTGGATGTAGGAAATGCTTCTCCTATCAAACAGGCTCCGTACAGGATGAATCATGTGAAAAGGGAATATCTAAAGCAAGAAATAAGATATTTACTAGATAATAACATCATAGAACCTAGTGCAAGTAACTGGTCTTCACCATGTCTATTGGTACCAAAACCAGACGGTTCTTTTAGATTGTGTACAGATTACAGAAAAGTGAATCAAGAAATAAAGACGGATGCTTACCCTTTACCAAGGATCGATGATATAATTGATCAAATAGGAAAGGCAAACTACATTACCAAGATTGATCTGTTAAAAGGCTACTATCAGATTGGATTGACAGAGAGGGCGAAGCAAATTTCAGCATTTGTTACACCGGATGGTTTCTTCCAGTATCGTGTAATGCCGTTTGGGATGAAGAATGCTCCTGCAAGTTTCCAGCGATTGGTGAACTATCTAACTGCTGATATAGAAGGAGTCCAGGCGTACATTGATGATGTCTTAGTTTATGGAGAGACATGGGAAGAA
>NW_028234436.1:3861503-3866503 GCF_977035675.1 Penaeus japonicus
AGTTACAAAAATTCAAAACAATCCTCCTGGTAAATCTCACATCTTGGTACATACTATTAAATGCTTTTATTGTATACCAGCACGAACATATTAAGATTATTGTCCCAAAAATAAGCAAAAGTTTCACCACAAGTTCTCGCCATGCACTTAGTGAAAATGTGGTCCGATGAAGAATCATTATTCCCAGTGCCTAATATAAATCTTTCCCCGCCACAAGAATCCGATTTTTCTTGACAACATATGCACTTTGAATCCTTTCCTCCCGGAAGGATTGTTTGGTATGAGGAGAGTGATGCCATGCGGCCTACCCGTAAATATTCCTGGAGAGACACAGAACGCAGCCATGTCTTTGTTGGTTATAGGGAATCTCTACAATTTGTCTGATTTCGTCCTCGACTCACGCAAGTGTCAAACTCACTATGAAAGAGTAGGTGGTCGTCATTAAACACCCTCTTCATACTGTTTTTACTTGAAATCAAGGTATTGTTTACTGTCTGTGGTAGTTTGATTGCTTCTAAGATACCGCTGTCTCCAAGGGGTTTGACTTGCTGTTAGGAAATGAATTTGGCTGGAGGAAAAGTTATACCTGACCACCTATTGTTGTAGATGCCAACCTAACAGAAAATGAAACTAAAAGCAGTTTAGAGGATGCAACATTACCGGGTTTTTTTCCACCCTTTGCTGTGTCTTTTCAAGGCTCACAGATGGTGTCTACTGAATGATAAATATTGTTCGCTGATCAGTATATCTATCCACAGTGAACATACGAATTGTCGAGGATGATTTTTGTTTAACATCCATTGTTTAATGTGAGTGATGCCCCATAGATTCATGCAGAACGCGCCTAGATACCAATATCTTGCAGTAATAGAGAACAATTAATTAATGATCATTGTACTTGATGTTTAAGAGTAAACGAATTTTGATGGTGCACATGAGTGAAAAGAGATTAGTGACATGTTCCCAAGGGCTTCTATATTAAACACCTGGTGTCCCTTATGCCTAAGTGGACTTCCGACCCCCAAAGTTCCAGCAGATAACTCCGATCGGCTCTCCATCCAAATTGTGCTTCACAAGAGATACAGATACTGAGGTATATTTGCAATATGAGCTCATAATACACCTATGTCTTGGACATTACGAATTTAGGAAGACTTACGCCTAGATTCTGAATCTTGTATTGGCCTAATCGTAAAAAAAGGACGTGTATAAATTGTGTAAACCTTGTCATACCACTTCAACTTGTGGGGAAAAGCCCAAAACCAAACGTATTGCCAAAGCTCCCTTACTACCTCATTCCTGTATTCGGACTGCAACCTTTTAGTATGTAATTGTAGATAGTCTGGGACCATTACCCAGACCAACTCAGGACCATCAATATTTGCTCTAACAATTTATGGTGTGCTCCCAGATACCCAGAAAGACCTTCGCATTCCAGAAACAAACATTTCAGCATATAGTAAATAGTTAAATCTCTGATAAAGTTTTTCACAACTTTTGGCTTTGCCCTAATATTCAATCAGAACCAGTAGTAATTAACCGTCAACCATCAATTTGCAAAATGTACCTGTGGATCTGGGAATTAACAAATTCCATCTTCAGTACCCTACCAACCAGAAAAGTCAAGGCGCATTAGAATCGGTCTATTCTGACCTTAACGATCCATGCTAGAAAATTTTGCAATGACACTAATAAAGAATGGGATGATAGAGTTGGCCTTCCTTATTATTTTGCTGTTCGCTGAATGCCTGCCTACAAAGAATGCTTGGATTTTTCATCCCACACCGAAGATACCTCATATCATTGCTCATGATCGTGAGAGTCCTTTAAACAGCTTCGAAGAAAGTGGAGATTCAGATGATGAAAAATCAAACTGTACCTTCAGCATCATGAATCACAAACTTATAGAGAAAAGCTATTTCAATCATAGGAATTAGCGAGCAAGAAAATATGAAAGCTCCCAGTGTAAAATGAAACACAGATTTGATGCTAAAATCCTAAATGCATGATTTTTAAAGCTTGTTGGATTCAAGTAATTGGCCTTTGTTTTTGCATCGCAAGCACCTCTGAAAGCAAAATCTCTGGGCCATATGATATTGTATGAAAAACTAATGATCGTAAATTATGTTGATTAAACCCATACACAGACGTAGATCTGAGAGTGTGTCCATGTAAACATGTTGAAAGAGAATATTTTGTTACTGAATTCAAAGGTTATCAATCTTATTGTGGTAAGTGATAATTATGATGATGAATTTAAGAAATATTCAATGAACTATGAAATTGTGTAACACTGCAATTTTTATTCTGAATATCTTGAAATGAACAAACTGCATCATTTGTCCTCGATGGTTCAAAGGGAAGAAATTTGTGTGCGTTAATAAACCATCCGAAACTGTGAATTTTTGTTTAGTGATGTACCCCAGCATACATACTCTGGTAAAAATTGTTTGGATGTAGAAATGCTTTCTCCTATCAAAACAGGATCAGCCACCAGGATGAAGTCTTGTGAAACAAGGGAATATCTAAAGCAAGATATAAGATATTTACTAGATACTAATAATTATCCATCATTGAACCTAGTGGCAAGTAACTGTCTTCACCCATGTCAGTTTCGGTAACCAACCCAACGGTTTTCTTTTAGTATTGGGGTTCTGATTCACAGAAATGTGAATATGAAGAAGCACGGATCTTTACCCTTTACCAAGGATCGATGATATTAATGATCAAATGGCGAAAGAAAACTACCATTACCTAGATTGTTATGTTTGAAGCTACTATCCCCGATGATAGATTGGATTTGATCAGAGAGGGCAAGCTAAGTTTCAGCATTTGTTACACCGGATGGTTACTCCTGTATCCGTGCTAATGCCGTGGTTGGGTTGAAGATCATGCTCCTGCAAGTTGCCAGCGATTGGTGAACTATCTATCTCGCTGCGATTATACGAAGGGAGTCCAGCGACATGATGATCTTCAGTTTACTGAGAGACAAGGGAAAACCCCATATATGCCGCTTAAGAAGAGTGTGTGAAAAACTAACTGAAGCCCAAGCCTTACGGCATTAACCTTAAGAAATTGTGATATTGGACATGCACTCGGTGGCAACGTTCCTCCGGTCGTTGTTGACAAGTCGACAAGCAGCTCCCTATAACTCCAAGAGTGGAAGCAGTAAAAGAACTTCTCCTCAACCAAAACACTAAGAGAAAAGTGCTGAGTTTTCCTTGGTATGGTCGGATACTACAAAGATTCTATGTCCGAACCTATCTACTGCTAGCAGTGCCGTTTAACTAACTTTTACTTAAGAAGACCCTGGATTTTAAATGGACCAAGAACTGTAGATGCCTTCCAAGAAAATCAAAGGATTGTTAATGTCTCCTTCCTACCAGTGTTAAGGAACCAGATACCAGTGTTTTCTTTGATTTTAACTGTTGACATGCTAGTGATTATGGTGCAGGTGCATCGGTTACTTACAAGAATTTGACTGTTATATTTCATTCCTATTTGTTTCTCATTATCGTGCCTAAGTTCTAAAAGCATCCCATACACCTAAATTATCCCCACCAAGTTTGAAAAACATTTGTCCCTCTGATTTTGGCATTTGCTCAACATTTTATTGAAAGGAACTTACGCGCCTCATCCCTTATTTACTATTTATCATGTTTATTACAGTGTCTGCCATAATAATATTCTTAATTTCTTATTCGACAACAGATTAAGCAAAAGAATCAGAGGCTTATGAGATGAGTTTTTCTGCTCCAGCCATTTAATCTAGTAATTAAACACATTTAAGGTATTGAGAATGTAATAGCAGATGCTTTATCTCGCAGTGGTCCTTAAAGCAAAAGGAACTGAGCAAAAACTTTTTTTAGGGGGGGGGGAGGTAATTACGCCCTGATTCCTAAATAGTGAAATTATGATTGTTTTTGTTATATTTACTTCATGTAATGTATACTGATTTTGTTTTAAGTGAAGAGCGAGTGGCGCAATGCAAGCGTCCTAGTCAGGAGCGTTTTGTTTTTTTTACTTTTCGAGAGAGACTTTGGGGGAACGCAGAGTCAGTGATAGGTTTTGTCGTCTCTCACTATTTTGTTTGCCGATTGTAGCGTTATTTCTCCAATTTGTTTTCATGTGGTGCTTATCGTGATTCGATGGTTCAGCCTACAAGGTTTTGATGATGTATTTGATCACAGTGGTAGATTATTGTGAATATTAACGGAGATAGTTAATGTATTCGCCTTTACTTTCGGTCGTGTCTCTTTGTAGATTACTCATTCTTCGCGGAGCTAACAAACGTAGTTTGCTGGCCTATTCTCCATGCCTGTAGACTGTTCTTGATTGATTTCTGACCTAATCGTTGTTATCCTAAAAACTTTCTAATGTTTGTCCTCATATTTTGGGGGTCTAACTCCTTTAATACGGGATTGGAATTCATTACACGAGTGAATATGTTTGAGGTGCATAGTGTAAGATATTCCTACTATCGACGCTTAATTGGTATCAGTGATATTGAAGATTGCCATAGTTGTTACATATTCTTATAAGTTTTTCTTATTACATGGAAGAAGACTATTTTATTTCTAAATAAAATATTTGAATTAATATATCATCAAAAATCACGTTGTTTCAATTCTTCCAAGATCTGAAAGCAATCTACGACTGCTGCTTGTATAGCTTACCACAGGGATTGGATGCGTGACTGTAGCGTCGCCTAAGACAAACATGAGGACCTCTTTGCAATTTCTATTACACCACTTCTCTGACTGCTTCTGAATGTCCAACTTGTGATAACAGGTCAGAAGAAAGAATAAATGGTTTCCAACCACGGCGAAAAGGCCCAATATACAACTAAATATTATCTCAGAGGCGAAGTGACATCGTTTCTAAAATAACTACAAATACAAATCTAATCAACATACTAACAATAATATATCGCATCACACAATACACATCACACATATAAATTATATGCACCTGATACAATACATCATTTATAAAGTTAT
>NW_028234436.1:3870868-3879518 GCF_977035675.1 Penaeus japonicus
TAACCTTACTCATTTAGATGCAGATGACTATCATACACGACATTGCGGTTTATTTTCTAAGTAAACTACTAAGTAAAGTTTGACCGGACAAAAAAAGAAGAAGAAAAAAACAAAAACAAAAACAAAAAAACAAAAAACAAAAAAAAGTGTAGATGTGACCTTTCACAAAATTAATCATTTCGTCGTTGTCAGTAGATTACTTTCTGTTTTCTATTAGTGGAAGCGAGATGATGAAAAAGATGCGCACACGAACGCACACACACACAAACACACACACACATACACATACATAGATATACATACATACATACATACATACATATATATATATATATATATATATATATATATATATATATATATATATACATGTGTATATATACATACACAAACACGCACATACACACAGACACACACACACACACACACACACATACATATATGTATACATACATATATATATATATATATATATATATATATATATATATATATATATATATATATATATATATATATACAGTTAAGTATGTAAAAGTAAAGAAATCTTCCGAAAACAAAGAAGGAAACTTCGTCATCAGAATCCCGACCAAGGACCACAGCCAACGACCACTCCAGACTCTCTCCGAAGACATGCAAAGAACTTCAAGAGATTTTCACTCACGATTAAGAGATTGTCAAACTTCTTAAAAACTCAAGTTCAAATGCTCGTAAAGAAAGAATTGAAGGGTTCAGCCACTAAGACAAATTTTGATTCCATTATTTCCTCGGAATGAAGAACTCAATTTTCTTTGAAGCTCAGCAATAAAGGAATGTTCATGATGAAAATATTAAGCTTCTCATTGTTATTGTTAATATCACTAATCCTATCAGAAATATTACTACCACTATTAGTTATTAGTATTTTCATTATAATTGCTGTCATGATATCAATATCATTAGCATTACTAATAGTTCTGCTACTAATAATATAACTATCATTCTCGGAAAAATACATCCTTTGCCTTGCCTTCCGTACACAAAGTCAGCTTCTCGTGTTTAAACCTAGTTCTGTGGGTCTCAAATCGCCCATTAACAAAGTCACAGCAGCGATGGCCGAGTGTATTATAGTCATCCTAAACCTTCGTCCGCAATTAACCCTTATTCTTCAGAAGATCATTTTAAATGTTGGATTATCATTGTCTCTTGCAACGATATGTTATCATGATATGAATCGATGATCTCATGGAAATATTTCACTGTCTCGAGGAATGAGCGGGTCCCATAGTTCCCGTCATTGAATTACGTTGTGTGTGTGTGTTTGTTTGTGTGTGTGTGTTTGTGTGTGTGTGTGTTTGTGTTTGTGTTCGTGTGTGTTTGTGTGTGTGTGTTTGTGTGTGTGTATGTGTGTTTGTTCGTGTTTGTGTGTATGTGTGTGTGTTTGTTTGTGTTTGTTTGTTTGTTTGTTTGTTTGTGTGTATGTGTGTTTGTTCGTGTTTGTGTGTGTGTGTTTGTTTATGTGTGTGTGTTTGTTTGTGTGTGTGTGTGTGTTTTCTGATATTGTCTTGAAGAATTCTCTGGCTTGAAAAACAACACTCTAGGGAGTAATATTTATGTCCCTGGTTTTAATTATTCATTGCATTTGCATGCTGTGAATTATTGTCTAAGTCAGCAAATCGGATTTAATCCTATGTCTTCAACTGAAGGAAAATGAAAAGAATGTGAGGGGAAAATGTCAAAATGACAAAAAAAAACAGAGGGGCATAATCGGAATACCAGATGGAGAGAGTTGTGTTTGTGAGCGAATAAGTGGCTACGTTTGTGTTGTAGATTTGTGGATTACGTTAAGGATAACAGAAGTATATATATCGAAGCACTTTAAGAAAGATCTGCAGATTAAACACATGTTCCACCCAAAAATTATATATTATTTATAGATTATTTTATAATATATAATATATATTATATGTTGTGTGTGTTGGGTGTGTGGTGTGTGGTGTGTGGTGTGTGTGGTGTGTGTTATATATATATTTTATATATATATATTTGATATTTTATATATTATATAATATATATACAATATATTATATTATATATATATATATATTATATATATTTTATATTTATATATTAATTATATATACACACACACACACACACACACACACACACACACACACCCACCAACAATAAAATAATATATATATATATTATATATATATATAATAAATATATTATAATATTTATATATATATATATATTTTTTTATATATATTATATAAATATATGTATATAGATATATATATATATATATATATATATTTATTATATATATATATATATATATACATATATATATATATATATGTATGTATATTATATATATATATATATATATATATATATAATATATATAATATATATTATATATATGTGTGTGTGTGTGTTGTGTGTGTGTGTGTGGTGTGTGTTTGTATATATATAATAATATATATATATTTTTTATATTATATATATATATATATTTATAATTTTAACATATATTATATATATATATATTTTTTATATATATTATATATATATTATATATATATATATGTATATATAATGTATATATGTATATATTATTAATATATATATTATATATATATATATATAATATATATTTAATATATAAAATAAAACATATATATATATTTTATTTATATTTATATATATATATATATATTATATATAATATATTATATAATTATATATATATTTATATATATATATATATTTTTATTATATTATATATACACACACACACACACAACCACACACACACACACAACACACACATAAAATATATATATAATATATATTATATAAAAATATATATAATATATATGTATGTATGTATGTATATGTATATATATATATATTATATTATATATATATATATTATATATTATATATATATTTATTTATAATATATATATACATATTATTATATATACATATATATTTGTATAGAGTTTTGTTGATTATTTATATTTATATATATAGATATATATATTTATTGATATATTATGATATATATTACTTGTTTAGGAAAAAAGTTATGTACACTTTTTAAAAGATTAATCATTCTGTGTAATTATTTCTCGCTCTCTCTTCGCTTATTCTCGCTCGCATATCCCTTTGCTCTCTCTCTTCGCTTCTCTCTTCTCTCTCTCTCTCTCTCTCTAGCTATCTCTCTCTCTCTAATTTCTATCTCTCTCGTACTATCTCCCTCTATCTTGCTCTCTCTCTCACTCTCTCTCTTAGTCTCTCTCTCTTTTCGCTCTCTCACTCTCTCTATCTTTCCACCCCCCACCCCCTCTCCCCCCCTCCCCCCACCTCCCCTCTCCCCCCCCCTCCCCTCTCTCTCTGTTTTTCTCTCTCTCTCACTCTCTTTCTTTATCTCTCTCTTCTTTATCCACCCCTATTCTCTCTCTTCATCTTCTCTTTCTCCTTATCTCTCTTCCCCCCCTCCTCTCTCTCCTCTCTCTGATCTCTTTCTGAACAGAACTTCCTATCATTCCTAAAAATCCTGGTCCCAGGTCCCTTATGAACACACGAGGAAGTGAAATTGGATCCAATTAATAAGCTCTGATTTCACAAGCTGCTATTACTTTGTGTCTGTCTTTTTTGGTTGAATGTGCAACCACTGATTGCAAGGAGGCCGCGTTTTCCCGGAAGGCCGGTTGAACTATTTCGGCAACACGAGAATCCATACTATTGATCGCGATTGAAGCGTTTAGTTCCTCAATATTTAACTTCATATATTTGGAATGTATTCGATTGCTTGAATGATGGGATAATCGGATAACGAGTATGAGGCAATGGTATTTACATACATGCAGTTAAAAATTGTTCAGGTCATCCTATATCAGTGAATAGATTGTGAATACGTCTATTTGGTAATTAAACGCAGAAGCAATCGATACTTATCAGAAAAGAAAATGCTCATTGATCGAGAGATTATGAATGAGATCAGTTTGTAATTTAGACATAAAAGTGCAAAGCATTCATGCAAGAGAATATCAGTGTCATGGGACGGCGTAGTCCCTATAGTCCAATCGAAGTTATGTGTACGAAGATATAACGTAAAACATTATGCCTTTGCGTCGTTAACTGCATCATATATCTATGTATGTATGTATATATATATATATATATATATATATATATATATATATATATATATACATATATAGTGATGGCGGTTGTAAGATACTGCTAATTCAAAAAGTGATCGACAATCTTAGATTGATGCTTAACTGCGCTGTCGTAACGCTTTCTGGCCTCACATGGACTATCGGTTCTCCAGTGCTGCAAGCAGATGTTAATCATAAAAGGATAATAATATAACAATTAACAAACAAAGAGTATGATTTTATTTTCCCAAAGACTGAACGTCACTTCCGAAAACAAACATATTCTTCATGTTTTCATAAACTCCGCTCACTGCCATCAGCAAAAAAAAAAAAAAAAGAAAAAAAAAAATCTTGTTGTTGTGAAATGTAAATAAAAACCATGTATTATATTATATATAATATAGTATATATATATATTTTGAATATAGTTATATATATATATATTATATATATTTATATATGTATATATATGCATGTACGTATTGTATGTATTTATATATTTATATAAATATATATATTATATATATATATATATAGAAAATTTATATATATGTATTATATGGCATTTAAGTACGTATGTATGTATGTATATATATAGATATTATATATTTTACTATCAATATCAGTATATATATATATATGATTATATATATATATTAGATATAGATATTATATGTATATGTGTTCAATATTTATATATATAGACTATATATATATATATTTATATATATATATATATCAATATGTATATATATATATATCTATATCATATTATATATATATGGCATATACAGTATATTTATATATATATATACTTAGATATATTTATTTATATATTATATATTATATATAATTAGTTATATAATATATAAGTTTTTATTTATATA
Source organism: Penaeus japonicus (assembly GCF_977035675.1). Taxonomy (NCBI): domain Eukaryota; kingdom Metazoa; phylum Arthropoda; class Malacostraca; order Decapoda; family Penaeidae; genus Penaeus; species Penaeus japonicus. Next base: position 3,875,916 of record NW_028234436.1, read on the forward strand.
TTAATATATATATATATATACCATACACTATATTATATATATATATATATTATATTTAGATATATACCATATTATATATATATATAGATATATAAAAACACACACACTCATGAAACACACACACACAACAACACTCCACACACACACACACACACACACACACACACACAACACACACACACAAACACACGCATATACATATATATATATATATATATATATATATATATATATATATATATATATATATATATATACACACACATTCAACTTTGAATTGCAGGATTTCGGTTCCGGCGATTCCTAGTTACGAGTTCTCACTATGGTTGCATTGCTTCCAAGATTTTGTAAATACGGTGTTTAGCATGGTTTGCGCATGATATATTAGTATCATTATTATTACTATTTTTTTATAATCAACATCATTACTACTACTACTGCTACTACTACCACCACAACCACTGCCACTACTACTATCATTATTATTTCTACTTTTGTCATTAGTATTGTTATTATCATTATTACCATTACCATTACCATTATTATTATTTTGTACGTATGAACAGCTCCGGTATAGTGTGAGTTGGGAAGCAGTTCCAGCAGGTCATAGCTTTCTTAAATAGACTTTCCGAAGCAGAATGGAGCCAATGGGTAACATACTGGTATTTAAATGGTAAACTGACTAAAGCAGTAATATGTATTCAACACAGAAAGAGAGAATGTGTATTACAAAAGGTGTATAGAAAAAAAAAATATATATATAATAATAATAACAATTTTGATTACATATTTTCACTGCCACAGTACACTAGCTGACAGGTAAGTGAACTGTTTGTCTTACAAGTGATATGATATAATGTGAGTGCGTATATTACTGATATATGATCACGCGAAAAAAAATCTTTAATTGACCTTAAACAAAAGTCACATAACCAGTGCTAATCCTTAAAATGCCTTGAAAATTATCAAGACGGATTAGCTTGTTTGCTCTTTTTTTTCCCTTGAGTGCTTTTTGGAGCCAGTCGATCGCTTTGAATAGCAAGCAGGAGATTTGGCTCTCCAGACGCCAGATACAGAAATATTTGTTACTGGCCCTGACCCACCGCCCCCCCCTTAAAACACCACCCATATTCCTAGCCTGCCCCGTCGAACTGAAATAAAGAAATTGACTTCATAAAGCAATTAAAAGCACGTGAGAGGAGCTCTATTGTCTGTGTATATCTCTTTTTACTCCTTGGATTGGTCTTATATCTTCCATCTGGCAATTTTTAGTGCATTTCATGCAGGAATATGGAGGGAATTCTTTTTAATTGACTCTCTATCCCCCTCTCCGCTTATCTTCTCTCACTCTCTCTCTATCTATCTATCTAGCTACCTGTCTTCTATCTCTTCCTCTTCATTTCTATCTGGTTTTCTCTCTTATTTCTCTACAGCAAAGTGTTAGGAAGCGTGATTTTTATTTTTTCTATTAATATTAATGGTAGCTATAGTGACCTACTACCTTGCTCCCAACGGGGCAACTTTTCTATTACGTCGGTGAATGATCTACGGACCTTGTCTTTGGCAGCGAGGGAAACAGACACGGGAAAGACGCGTAAACATAACTCAAATAAAGTCAATACTGTTCCGGGGTTGAATATATGTACATATATATAAATATATATATATATATATCTAATATCTAATATATATTTCTATATAAAGTATGTATATATATAAATATCATAAATATATTCTATATCTATATATATTATTATATATATATGTTAATATACATATATTATATCTATATATATATATTCTATATATATATATATAAATATTCCATTACATTATTATAAAAAAATATTTATAAACTATCCCTATAACATTATATAGTATATATATATTTTTATTAACAATTCCCTACTAATAAGGAAGTTATGGTGTATGTAATTCCATTCATTAAAATCTTCAATAACACACACATACACAAAAAGAAAAAGAAAAAAAAGATCTAACGTTGAACTTACCGGCAAGTTTTGTTAAACAGCATTTCAAGAACACTTGATACAAATAGCAACGAGCTTTGACAACATTTATCTACTTATTTTATACAGTCATTAAGAAAAAAAAATATTCATTCATTTAGATGCTGACTATAGTTGCGACTGAGCAATATAAATCCCACAATATATTGGTATCTCTATTGGTATACATATATATAATATATATATATATATATATATATATATATATCTATATATTTGTATATCATATAAATTACCGTATATATCTATATATAATATATATATATATATATATATATATATATAAATATATATCTGTGTGTGTGAGTGTTGAAATCGAACACACGAAGGAACTACCGGAAACCCACGAATATACCAACGGCTTTTTCTACATTTACAACTTCCTCATGCCTTAAGACGTAGTAAATGACCTTAGGCTTCATCGTGCTTATATATATATTATATATAAAAATCAATAATATATATATATATATATCTAATATAACATTATATCCATATCTAGGTAAATATATCTATATATAAAAATCTATATCATAAAAAAAATGTAACTATATATAAAATATATATAAAAAATCTAAATCTAAATCAATCTATATATATAAATATCTTACCCACACACCACCATTCCCAAAAACCACCCCACCACACCCAACCCCCCACACACCTCTATCAAACTATATATATATTAATAACTATATATATAAAATATTATAATATATATTAGTGTATGAGATAGATGTACTTTATACCATACATCTAATATAACTTCTTCCTAAATACAAAGTATGTATGAACATGGAGCGTCTCAGCAGTGATTTGCCGATCAAAAATGATTGTGTAAGTAGAGATACCGATTTCTTGCGGGAGTGATACTGTTCAGCCGCATCGATAGTCAGCATCAAAATGAATATATACATTTTTTTTTTTCTTAATGAATGTATAAAATAAATAGATAAATGTTGACAAAGCTCGTTGCTATTTGTATCAAGTGTTCTTGAAATGTTTAACAAAATTTGCCGGTAAGTTCAACTTTATATATATATATATATATATATTTTTGTGTGTGTGTGTGTGTGTGTTATTAAAGATTTTAATTGAAATTGAGTCACTGGAGCTGGTTGTTTTGCATGTAAATACTTACATACACATATACTTCCTTAATAGATAGGAATTTGTTATTCCAAGGAAACCCATATAACATATACTCATCACTAAAGAAGATACATTTCAAACTTTCCAAAACAATCTAAAATAATGCTGTCTATCCCTACAGTATTCACTTTAAATTCCCTCGGTCTTTAAGCTTGAAGACGCGCCATCAACACTGAGCAGTTTAAAGGAGGCCCATCTAATAAAAACCAAGTGAAAGAGAGTTTATAGAGCGTGATCGGACATCCTGGGAGTCCCAAGTGTGTGGTAGAGGAACTCCTCTTCAAACTTTGGTCATTGCACCCCAAGAGCGACAGCGCTTCGCCGTGTTGGTTGACTATGAGGGCTCCCGGCGGAATCTCGAGGCTCGCTGTGTTCTTTGGGACCCCGCCGTTGTATTGCAAAGAAGGACAAAGTTTTTCAA
>NW_028234436.1:3879618-3882118 GCF_977035675.1 Penaeus japonicus
ATATATATATATAGATTTATATATTTATTTATATGTATATATATTATATATTATATATACTTATATTTTATACAATATCTAGATATTATCTATATTATATCTATATTTATATCTATATCTATATATATATAAACACACACACACATACAAACATACAAAACACACACTCATACAAACACACACACACACATACAAACACACACACATACAAACACACACGCACAAACACACACACACACACATACACACACACGTAAAATCACACACACATACAAACACACATTCCACACACACACACACTCATACACAAGCACACATACACACACACACACACACACACGCACATACACACACACACTCACACACACACACAAATAAACACACACGCATACACACACGCCCGCTCAAAGACACACATAAATAAACACACACCCCACACACACACATACACACACACACAAACACACACACACACATGATGTATGCAGTGTGTGTCGTAAGAGGCAACTAAAAGGGGTCATGACAGGAAGGCAACGGACACCAATAACAGTTTTGGATAATCGCAATTTAAGAATTGTGTGTGAGAGAGAGAGAGAATGAGAGAGAGAGAGAGAGAGAGAGAGTGGGGGGGGGAGGGAGAGAAAGAGAGAGAGAGAGAGAGAGAGAGAGAGAGAGAGAGGGAGGGAGGGAGGGAGGGAGCGAAAGAGAGAGAGAGAGAGAGAGAGAGAGAGAGAGAGAGAGAGAGAGGGACGGAGGGAGGGAGGGAGAGAGAGAGAGAAAAGAAGAGGAAAGAGAAAGAGAAGAGAGAGGAGTGGAGGGAGGGAAAAGAAGGGAAGGGAGGGAGGGAGAGAGTGAGAGTGGAGATGAGAAGAGAGAGAGAGAGATGAGAGAGAAGAAGAGAGAGAGAGAGGGACGGAGGATAGAAGAGACGAGAGAGAGAGGGCCGAGGGAGGGAGGAGAGGAGGGGTGGGAGAGAAAGAGAGAGAGTAGAGAGAGAGAGAGAGTGTGAGAGAGGAGAGAGAGAGAGTAGAGGAGGAGTAGAGAGGAGAGAGAGAGAGAGAGTGAGAGGGACGGAGGAGAGAGAGAAGAGAGAAGAAGAGAGGGCCGAGGAGAGGGGAGGGAGGGAGAGAAATATAAAAGAGGAAGAGAGTGGAGAGAGAGAGAGAGAGGAAAGAGGAGAGAGAGAGAAGAGAGAGGAGGACGGAGGAGGGGAGGGAGGAGAGAGAAAGAGAATAAGAGTGAGAAAGAAAGGGAGAGAGAGAGAGAGAAGATAGTGAGGACGGAGGAGGGAGGGAGGGAGACAATAGAAAAAATTAGTAAAAGAGAGAGAGAGAGAGAGAGAGAGATAGAGTGAAAGCGAGAAGAGAGAGAGAGGACGAGAGAGAGAGAGAGAGAGAGAGAGAGAGAGAGAGAGAGAGGGAGGGAGGGAGGGAGAGAAAGAGAGAGAGAGAGAGAGAGAGAGAGAGAGAGAGAGAGAGAGAGAGAGAGAGAGAGAGTGTGTGTGAGAGAGAGAGAGAAAGAGAGGGAGACAGAGAGAGAGAGAGAGAAGACTGGTAGCCAGAAAGAGAAAGAGAGAGAGGTGGGAGATAGACTCAAAGACGTTAAATAGATAGGTAGATAGATGGAGATATATATAAATGATTGGATATAGGACAACGTAAAGTGAAAAATATAAACCTAAGTAGGAGAAAAAAATAAAAAAATAAAAAATGGAGACTCCGTAGTACTCTCTCTTCGCAATTGCTAACAACGGTCATTACGGAGGACAATGATTCCCAATGCAGTGACGTCAAAGGCCGATAATCCCCGAAACCGGAGTCATTGCCAATGATTTCCCTGGAGAATTGGCAAGGATCACTGCCCTCTTTGCTGATGGCTTGATTCACTCTGCTTCCTTCTCCCTGCCCCCTTGTCCTCTCTCTTTCTCTCATTCTCTCTCTCTCTCTCTCTCTCTCTCTCTCTCTCTCTCTCTCTCTCTCTCTCTCTCTCTCTCTCTCTCTCTCTTTCTCTCATTCTCTCTCTCTCTCTCTCGCTTTCTCGTTCTATCATTCTCTCTCTCTCTCTCTCTCTCTCTCTCTCTCTCTCTCTCTCTCTCTCTCTCTCTCTCTCTCTCTCTCATTCTCTCCCTCTCTCTCTCTCTCTCTCTCTCTCTCTCTCTCTCTCTCTCTCTCTCTCTCTCTCTCTCTCTCTCTCTCTCTCTCTCTCTCTCTCTCTCTATCTCTATGTATCTAAAAATCTACTTCACTATAAAACACAAACAATGATCATATACGTAAGTGACATCAATTGACCCATTAATTACACTCAACAATTGCACTTCGGTAAAAGTTTCCATCGCCAGAGACTGCCTCAAGCACTATCGAAGTCTCGCAGGACCGGAAATGTTTGCAAGGGCCGTGCAACAATCATGAAAGAGGCCATTGCTCTGAAAGCGTCTTTGTTGCCCTTTCGATGCCTCTGCTAGACTCTTTCGTTATTCTTTCATCGAATTTTGAAATCA
>NW_028234436.1:3924618-3931895 GCF_977035675.1 Penaeus japonicus
CATAGTTTATATAATTTCTAAAATGTTTGCATTAGTAGAAAAGAAAAGATCAGAAAAAATAAACATAAAAATACCTATTTTTTATATGTATCAGTTAAAAGGATTCTATAAGAATCTATCTTTTATAGATTGTCAGAAAGCTGTCCTGGCTCCAGTCAAAGAAAAAATCTTTCCGCATGGTAAGTATCCATTCTCAGGGCCATGAGCCTTGCCAGGGCGCAGGGGAGATTCCCTGTACGAGGTCATCACGGACTCCAAAGCTCCCTTTAAGGGTCAGTTAGGAAGAAACACAAGAGTACGTAGGAGAATTGTTAGGTAGGGGTCTCTACCAGCAATGGGCTGTGAGTATTGAGGGGGAAAAAAGTAAAGAAAAACATTAAAAGAAAAAGAAAAATAATTTGCAAATATTAAGTATGTAAATGAATGCTATACTATGCTATATGTAACTTCCATCAGAATGAAATACGGCCTCATCCCTTGAGCAACTTTTTTGGGGAAAATGCAATCCTAGTCTGCAAAATGAAAATACTTGTGTGTCCGGTCTTCGTGCATGGCGTTTTTAGGCTGGCTGATGAGAACATTTCTGTCTGTGTTTCATGCACAAAAGATCCCATTTTTTGTCTCGAAATTAATGTAACAGGGATAGAGGTCAAAGATATAATGATGATGATGATTGTTATCATAATGATGATAATGATAAAAAAAATACTAATAATATTAATAGTAACAATAATAATAATGACGATAACTATTATAACGATAACATAAAGAATAATGACGACAATGATAATAGTTATAACACTAATAGCTCTAACAATTATAATGATAATGATAATAAAAATAATGATAATGATGATAATTATTGTGAGAGTTGTAATGAAAATAATATTGATAATAATAGTAATGATGATAATAAAACTAAGAAAATGAACATTAATAATAATATTTTATCTTACATTGTATATGAAAGAAAAACTTGCCTCACTCGAGCCAACCTCAGCCAGGAAAGCAAAATCAACTTTTAAGTCTGACGATTATTGGAAATCTATTATATTGAGTGAGAGGATATTAAACTTTTAGGCCCATCCCGGACGCCAGGGGATAATGCGTTACTTACGAAGATTTGGGTTTGACACTTTAAGTAGCATATATTATGAAGAGATTAGGTTAACTTACAAGAAGAAAGTAGACTTACTTAAATATCACATTTACAAATGAGATCAGGGGTTTTGTGCTGCGAATGGGAACTATAAAGTGCAATTTGTGTAGATTCTGCATGTAGAATATATATAGCTATATAAAATATAATATATATATATATATAATTATAAATATATTATACAAACTAATATATATATATATAAAATTACATATATATGTGTGTGTTGTGTGTGTGTGTTGTGTGTGTACTGTACTGTGTAATATATATATAATATATATATATTGTATAATTTATATATCAATATATATATATAATGTGTGTGTGTGTTGTGTGTGTGTGTGTGTGGTTGTGTGTGTGTGTGGTGATGTGTGGTGTGTATATATTGGCATGGATGTATGTATGGATAATATATAAACATATATAATATATATATATATATATATAATAATATAATATATATATATATATATATATATATATATATACAAGATGTTAATGTATTATATAAAATACATAATATTATATATAGTATATATTATAATATTCATATAACTATAGATATTAATGATATAATATATTTATATATATCATATATATATATATAATTATATATATATATATATATTTAAAAGAAAGGTATGAATGAGACTGAATATCTAAAAACACGCAAGAGATGTATTTGACGCGTTTCGACGGAGGTCTTTCTTCTGTCTCTCAAATAAATACATAACAAGTGAAAACATAGAACGGAGTATTATATATCCAAAATGAGAGCTGAACAAACCGTACCGCCCCCAGAGGTTTCTTGCAGAAACCTCATAAAGAAAAAGCGGAAAGACATCATGACCAGAGCAGAAAAACGATCGTGCAGCAACCCTCAGGTTTCTTGATACTGCCCTTCAGTGTAATATCTCCGAGATTATCAGCAGGTTACTTCGGTACCAACGTGAACATAGCAAACACGTCCCGGCGTTAAAGATAGGAGATTTGGCAAGAGACACAAGAAAACCGCTCACAAACAACCCCGACAAGTGCCGTTTACTGTATTCCCCCTGCAAGTACAATGCGAAAAAGCGTATTACGGGGGCGGGGCGAAACAGGACGTGGTTTCGACAACCAGGATGACCGAGCACCGAGCAGACAATCCGTCACAACCACGAGGACTTCCAAGCCATGGTGGCACACGTAGATTGAGGCGGGACATCTCTTCCAGATTGGAAGGAAGCGAAAATCGTAAGCAAAGGCTTGCAAAAGCAAAGGCGAAAGTTTATGGAAGTCGCAATACAATGCGACGACAGGAAAATATGAACACCCCGCTTGCGGACCTGGCGTCCTGGAAGGTTTTAAACTGTCCAAGGTCGGCGGCAGCAGTTCAATTATGCGGATACAACCAGATAACAACACAGGCCAGGAAAGTCAGGTGAACCATTCAGCTCGTCATTGAAAAATAATATATACTCGTTCGACTATGTTTTCACCTTGTTATGTATTTTTGAGAAAGACCTCCGTCGTCGAAAAAAACGCGTCAAGGTGAATGTACATCTCCCTTCTTCGTTGCCGTGTTTTAGATATTCAGTCTCATTCATTTACCTTTCTTTTACATTTGTACGGCTGATGAACTCTGTTCATATATATATTTATCAATATATAAAACATATGCATATATATATATATATATAGTATATATATATATCATAATATTATATATTATCTAGTATATATATATATAATGATATAATATAAAATATATATATATATATATATATAATATTAAAATAATCAAAATATTCACAACTTCCGTATTTTAATCGCTGCATTTTGGAGTTCTCAGCAATAACTAATAAGGCTAATCTTTCTATCCTAAACTGAGGAAAAACGAGAGCAAGCGAACGGCCGTAAATATCCTGGATAATTCCTAAGTTAAAAAGTGATGTAATCCTTGATTATACGGTGATTAATGATAATGAGGAAATTAATGAGCACGAAGGTCTAGCTTATTATATCAGAACTTTTTCCTTTTTCCGCGTTAGGGTCATGATGAAAACAATAATTGATAGGGACGAAATAATGAATTATGATTCGAAAGGAACTTTGATTGTTTAGAAACAAAGTACGTTTTTCTTTTTTTCTGTTTATTTTGACTCTCTTTTCCATTTTCTGTTATCTTACCGTTTTATAATTAGTTTGCTTTTTGATAAAGGTTTAGAGGATTGTAAACAGATGCGTCCTGCATTTCAGAGTATATAAGTATTACTGTATTTGTTACTCTTTGTTTGCTGCTATTCCATACTCTCTTCTCTGTCCTCTCGTGCTCGCTCCTCCCCCCACTCTCTCTCTCACTTCGTTTTTTCTTTTTCCCTCTCGTCTTCTCTCCCGCTCCCCTCTTCACTCTCTCTCTAACTCACACCCCGTTCCCACTCTCTTCTACTCTCTACTCACTCGACTTCACTCCCGCTCCACCACCCCTCTTCCACTCCCAAGCTCATCTTTTTCTTTTTTCTTGACCTTCTCCTCTCGTTTTGCTCTTATTCTCTTTCCTCTTTCCTCTCTTCCCCTCCCCCTTTCTTCCTTATATTTATTTTCATCTTCCCTTCCCTCTCCCTCCACACTCCATCCGTCACCATCTCTCTCTCCATCAGCTCTCGTCTCCCTCTCCTCAGTCTCGTTGCTCCCTCGACCTCCTTCTGTTCCTCTCTCTCTCCCTCTCTCTACCAGACTCCCGATCTCTCTCCTCTCTCTTCTCCTCCTCATCTTTCGCTCAATCTATCTCTGTCCTCCCTTCAACTCTCTCTCTCTCTCTCCTCATCTTCTCTCTCTCATCACTCCATCCCTCTCCTCTCTCTCCTCCTCCTTTCTCTTCTCTTCTCCTCTCTCTCTTCCCTCTCCCACCCTCCTCTCTCCACCTCTCTCTTAAACTCTCTTTACTCCTGTCTCCCTGCTCTCTACTCCTCCTCACCCTTCTACCTCCTCCTCCTCACTACTCCATCTTCACCCTTCACCTACCCCCTCCCTTACCCACTCATCTCTCTCTCCCCTCCCCTTATTCTCGGCGCGCGCTCCTTCCCGATTCTCCCATCCCCCTCCTCCCAGTCCCCCTACCTTTCCCTCCATCCACTCCCCCCTTCCCCGTACTCCCCTTCAAACCCTTTTCTCCCCTCTTTCCATACGCCTACCTCCCCCACTCTCAATCTTCCCCCCCCATGCCACGATCCCCACTTACAACCCAAACCACTCCCCCCCACCCCCCCCCGGTCAATCTTCCCCCTTCCTCCCGAAATCCTACCCTCCCACTAGCTCCCCCTGGCGGCTTTGACTCCCCCTATACTCGCCCCTAACCCACCCTTCTCCAAGCAACCACCCCCGCCCCCCCTCTCCACTACCATCCTCCCCCACAACGACCCCCTACCACAACTCCCCTTCCACCCCCCTCCCCCTCCATTATCCGCTCCACCCGCATACAAACGTCGACGAATCCCACACGCTCCCTCCGATGCACCTCCCACTACCCAGCCACCACCTGCTGTCGATTCATCACTCTTATTCTCTCTTTCTCTCTCCTCTCCCTCTTCCTCTCTCTCTTTTCTTTCTCTCCCCTCTATCTCGTTCCTCGTCGTCCTCTCCTCCTCCTCTATCCTCTCTCTCCTGCTCCTCTCTCTCACTCTCCCCTCTCTATCCTCTCTGCCTCTCTCCCCTCCTCTCTCCTCCCCACTCCTCTCCATCTCTCCCTCTCTCTGTCCCTCTCTCTCTCCTCGTCCGTCTCTCATCTCTCCTCTCTCTCTCCCATCAGGGCTCCTCCCTCCCCTCCCTCTCCTGTCCCTCCCTCCAGCTCTCTCTTTCCTCTCTCTCTCTCTCGTCTTCTCTTCCGTTTGTTCTCCTCTTCCTAGTCTATCTATCTATCTATGCTATCTATCTATCTGATTACTAATATATATAGGAATATATAGGATATATATATATATATATTATATATAATTTATTATATATATATATCTTTAGCTGTGTGTCTGTGTGTGTATGTGTGTGTGCGTGTGTATGCATGTACGCGCGTGTGTGTATCTATAAATGAGAGAACGAATGTACATGCAGAGACTCGCCGTGCAATACTCGGGTCAGTGCCTGCAGGTAAATCCGCCATCAGTTCAGCGAACGATAAAACGACTCGCAACCGGGCTGCGCTGGAGTAATGGGCCCTTCCAGGAAAAGCTCTTGCTTCTCTCTTCACACTATAATTTGTATGCCTATTTTGTTGTGCGCTGATAATCTCTGGCTCTATGTTTGCTACGCTTAGCTCTTCCTCTGGTAATTAACCGGTTCGTGGTAAAATAAAGGGTGTTTTGGTGTACCAGGGATGAGGAACGGAAGTACTGCATTTTCTGATCTGATAATCATGAACTAGGTTTTCAAGTTTGCTTCATTCTTGGAAGCGAAGGACTGGTATTGATAGGGGTATTTTTCCAATGCCAATTCCTCCACTCCTATTTATATTCCGGTCATCTACGTCCATTACGTGTATCGGATCCCAGTGATTAAAAGCTGTTTCTGATGAATATCCCTTGCTTCTATATATTGTCCCTTTTAAGTTTTTATTTTAGATTCAATTTATTATTTGCGCTATATCACGTATGTAATTCCTTATGATGTGATAGCTCTTCTAATGACTATAAACTATATTTAATGTTGGAAATTGTACAAAACTTAAAAGCAAGGAAGACAGTCTTTTAGAAATAAGTTCAACGGCAAGAAAAAAAGAAAGAAAAAAAAGAAAGAAAGAAAGAAAAAAAAAAAAAACAGCAAGTTAAGCTATGATAGACTATCGTTTGATTATGGACATGCCTCTACGAGTGAGGTATTTATAAGCTCGATAGATCGGTCAGCTTTACCCTTCATACAATATTTCTAAATGTGAAAGGACAGTTTTGAAAAATCTCTTTACTCTTTATTTCACGAACATGACTGATCAAGGTAAACGATTTTATACATGCATATATATATGTATATGAATATATACATACATACATACACACACACACACACACACACACACATATATATATATATATATGTGTGTGTGTGTGTGTGTATGTGTATGCATGTGTGTGCGTGCGCGCGTATGTGTGTGTGTGTGTGTGTGTGTGTATGCATATATCTATCTATCTATCTATCTATCTATCTATACATATGTGTGTGTGTGTGCGCGCGCGCGTGCGTGTGTGTGTGTGTTTATATAAGTATCTCTCTCTCTCTCTCCCATCCTCTCTGGGTCCTCATCAATCTCTCTAATCTCGTCGCTCTCGGCTCGTCTGTCGTCTCTCGATCCGGACGCTCCTCACGACTCGTGCTCTTCTCACTCTCGCCACTCCTCAGTCTCCCTCTCTCTTCCTCTCTCTCTCTCTCTCTCTCTCTCTCTATATATATATATATATATATATATATATGTGTGTGTGTGTGTGTGTGTGTGTGTGTGTGTGTGTGTGTGTGTGTGTGTGTGTATGTGTGTGTGCATTCCTCTCAAAAGAGGCTACTTGTTAAAGCCATAAAACACCTAATTCTTGAAGCATAAAATGGGATACGCCGTTATACGCAAACACAAAAGGGAAAAGGAAGAATAGCAGGTTGATTCCCCATCAACAATAGACATGTTAAAAAGTCTCGCTCTCTCTCCTCTGCATTTGCTCTTTTCTCAACCCGGCGAGCGAAACCTCTTGCCAGTGAGGGTTCTCCTGGGATTTCCTAGTTTCTTCCTTGGGACCTGGAATTGGTTCCTTCTTAAAATATTTCTATTGCTATTGTCATTCTTCTTCCGAAATGGCTGTTCTTTCAAGGCCATAGCCGATATTTTTGTCATTTCTCCCTTCTAAGAACCGGGTCATGGTTGTTTGGTTAGAAAAAAGGATCAAGATTTGAGTTTTATATTTTCCTTCAGATTGCAATCCCTCCTTCCTCATTGCAGGGAAGCCAGCCAGAAGGAGTGAAAGTGACACGTGGAGGTTTCTTCTCACGCCCACCGTCCGGAAGGGAGGGAATAGAGAAAAGCCAGAGACATATATTTTCAACGGAATACGTCCCTCTCTGCGTGTTATTGTTCCTGTTATCATTCGTATTATTGGTGTTATTA
>NW_028234436.1:3931995-3936995 GCF_977035675.1 Penaeus japonicus
TTTTCGCCCTGTGTTCTCAGGTGAAGCAGGAAGTCAACGACGGGTCATCATGTGATTAGTCAACCTAAGTACCATAGTGATAGTAAAGAACGGCTGCGTTCTTAAGACAGTTTCGTGCTAATATTCCAGTACGATACTTTACTATCTGGCTTAAATAAATTTTGATTAATGTCATATCTCCTTTTATTGATTTTTCCTTTATTATATAATTAAGAAATATTTTCACAAATGCATCGAAAATAAATTGTGTATATATTCACACACACACACACACACACACACACACACACACATAAATATATATATATATGTATATATATATATATATGTTTAAAGAAAAAATATGTATATAAATATGTATTTAAATTTTGTATTTATATATATATATATATATATATATATATATGTATGTATACATACATATATATATATATATATATATATATATATATATATATATCCTTTTTTTTTTTTTTTTTTTTTTTAAACACATTGTAATGGGTATATATTGCTCTTATTATCCACACATAATAAATAAAGGCTTTGATGTGAAACACGATAGCTAAAAACAATACCACACACACCTGTCCCCCCCTGTCCTTTACCACCACTTTTCGGCATTAGGATAACGACGTTTGTTTACGAAGACGAACCCTGTGGTTTACCCGGCGAAGGCCGGGGTCTCAAAGGGGTCCCTTAGTTGGGATACTGGAGGAAACACTCGGAGGTTGCCACCTTGGTTAGGCTTAGAGAATGGCAGCAGGCCAATCTAACACTCATTCCAACTCTAGCTAGACATCATCTACATAGCCAACCTGGTTAGGCTCCTCAGCGATAAGGGGAGGTTGTCAGATATAGGACTTGATCTGACAACACAGGCAGGAATTCGACCTTTTGCACTGACAGGACCAAGTAATGAGATCGGTACCATGGCTTCGACCACCAAAATTAAAATAAACCTTTATGGTATCCTGACTCTGACCAGGAAGCAGGAACTCAGTGCACTTATGTTCAGTAATGGCATCCACTTTTTGAGGATAAGAGACTCAGGGAATGGCTACATTGTTTTGCCCAAAACTCTCCAAGATGCAGACAAAATAATGTCCCCAGAATTCCGCCCGAAAACTTAAGAAATCTGGGTTTGACCTCCAGATGCCCCTTAAGACCAAAGCAAAGATGACTATTGTTGTAAAGAATGATTCGAACATCACAAGCTACTCTAATGAAGAGATCAAATACGAAATGGTCAGACAACTTAACCTGCAAGTGGATGAAATTTATAAGATGCCACAACATTGTTATGATATGATTCCCAGACATACAGACTTCTAAAATGGTTAAAGAACAAGGTCTGATCCTTTACAACTACAGCATAAATCCGGCCCAGATCGAAGAACGATTCACCCGAGTAATTCAGTGCATGAATTGCTATGAATATGGCCATGTAAAGGGAAAATGCACAAAGAAGAATTCTGAGAAATGCAGTGAATGTGGCCAGACCGGACACAGGTTCATAGCACGTAAGAGCACCACTAAAAAATGCTTAAACTGTGGAGGCGAATATAGAACACTCTCTGGAAGCTGCCCTATTAGAAGGAGAGAGATAACAAAGGTTGAAGAAAGGAAACAAGAGAAGCAAGCACAGAAAGAGAGTAAACTACTCAGGCAAGTGGTCAAAAACACAGCAAAGGCTACTGCAAAGGTCGAGAAAATAATCGAAAAGACAACCAAAGCCACAGCCGAAATAACCAAAACAGCTATCAAGGAAACACAGCCACCAATTAAGCAGCTGCCTAATAATCTGGCTGTCAAGACCTTAATTGCATTGATGCATGCGCACCTTGCCAACCTGGCTCAGCCTGGCTGCTTTGCAGAACAAGCAAAGCTAGCCTTGAGGCGAAACAACCTACCTGAGATGGACCTTCCAACTGATATAAATTCGGCTGGCATCCTGAGGGTTATGCTACCAACAGAACCCTCAGACACCCCCCAAAGACACCACAGAAGCCCCCGAAGAAAAAGAAATGCCAGAACTACCAGTTCTTGAAGAAGAAATGCCGCCACTGGAAGAGCCCTCTGCACCAGTAACCCAGTATGTAAGGGTGCCATCCCCTTACAAGTGCAAGAACATTAAGAAGGCCAGAGAAGCAAGAGGCAAAGCTGTAGGAGTCATCCTGTACACTGCGGAAAAGAACATCACAATCGGCAATATTGATGATGAAGATGTTGCAGAATACATCAAGAATGGCAGGATGAAATACTCCTACAACAATCAGAAGCTGAAATCTGATGATTGTGCCAGCATCATAGACAAGAGAATTATGGCAGCCGCCCTAAATCTCGGTGGTGTGATCATCAAGTACCTCGACCATGAGACCTACAGGAAGATGAAGAATGGCTGTGATGAGTCCCAAGAGAGGCATGAAGATGGACCTGCAGCCAAATCCAAGTGAACCACACCATCACTATAGTACAGCAGAACGTCCTCAAGTGGACTATGGTTCGTAGGAACGAACTGTCGGGCATTATGCGCAAAAAAGGGTTTTAGTTGATTGTTTAAAATACCCTACCCAGAGGGGTACAGAGCCCTAAATGACATAGTCCTGATAAACAGTCATGGTTTAAAGGACACAGACAGACTCAAACTGTTCCCCTATTTATGCTATCAGAGGAACAGGACTGGAGAAGCAAGTGATGGGATAGCAATAGCAGTCCGAAGAGAGATTAATTATAAGATTCTTGACGACTTTGATGAGATGCTGGCAGCAGAGGTCCAATAATAGTGGCAACAATGTATCTGCCTCCAAGAAGGGCAATTATTCCACTGCAAGATTTATACAGTCTACTTCGAAGAAGATTACCCAGATACATAGTGGGAGACCTCAATGCCAACCATCCAATGCTAAACAGAATGCTAGAATGGTTGCACATGGAGACTTAATCCACATTGGACCAGACTTCCCTACCTTCATCATAGGGAACATAGCAACCACTCCAGGTATTGCACTCTGCAATAATGAGGCCCATCACAACATGACGATGGAACTGGGCCCTACAACCACCAGTGACCACCTGCCCATCATCCTCAAGATAACATCCAATCCAATACTGAAAAGCCTAACTTCTAGCAGACTCAACTTGAGAATGGCTAATTGGGAAAGATTCAAGGAACAGCTCCAGTCAAAGCCTGCAGCCAACTTGAGGACTGCAACATTGGAAGAGATCAGTGACGAAGTCCGAAAGTGGTACAGCGATTTTGAAGCTGCACTCGAGCAACATGTACCCAAGACTAACTACAGGACTGTCCTCCATCCAAGGCTGACACCAGACAAAAGACACTATGCAGGAATTCATGGATGGACACAAGACCTGAGAGCAAGATACAGAACATTGCAAAGAGAACTCTCACAGAAATGGAAGAGAGCAGCAAACGACCAGTGGGAAGACCTTGTCAAGAAAGTGGAATGGAATCGAAAAGACCCACAGTCATTCTGGACAGGAATCAAGAAGCTGAAGGGAAGAAATGAAAGCAGGAGTAGCTACTTCCTCGACGAACAGGATCAAAAGATCTATGAAGAAGAACAAGAAATCCTGTTCAGAAATTTCTGGAGAAATTGCTTCAGAATTACCGAAGAAGAAGAAGAGAACTTTGACAGTGATTTCGAGGAAACCATCATTGAGGAAATAGGAAGACATATCGACCTCCTATCTCCAGAAGCTGCTGCTGACTTCACAAGACTAGACCCCACCGACCCACTAATGGCCAAGGTCAGCCCCAGAGACGTTAAATTAACTATTCAAAGTTTTAAGAACAGAACTGCTCCAGGCAAAAGCAGAATCAATAAAACAATCCTGCAAAATCTTCCAAATAAGATGTTGATGAGACTGGCAAACATATATAATGTTTCTCACACTGCTGGCTACTTCCCCTTCCCTGAGCAAGAATCAGGATGATACCCAAAGTCGGGAAAAATCCAAGAAAAGTGGAGAATTACAGACCTATATCTCTACTGGAAGTCCCAGGCAAAGCCTTTGAGATATCAAACTCACGATTGCGCAATCAACTAGAGATGAACGATCTGCAAAATCCCAGGCAACATGGCTTCAGACCAAGTAGAGGAACATCATCAGCCATTGAAATCATATATGAAGAAATTGCCAATGCCATGAGCGAAAAGAACCAAGTCAATGTGGTTTTGGGAGATGTGGCCACATCTCCCACCCACAAGGCCCCACTACAACGTCAAGCACGGCACATCGTGCATAGTAGTGAGAGGTGACGTGCGAGGTCGGCGAAGCGGAGCGCGGGCAGAGCTTCAGAATTAAGTACTAAAATTTAAAAATAATAATAATAATAATGATAATAATAGAGATATATAAAAAAAAAAAAATCTAATGATAGCATGCTACGTGTTCTGGTATCTGGCTGCCTCCCGAGGGAGGCTAGTAAGGGCGCACATTCATGCTATTTCTCTCACTTTCCCCTGGTCTTATAAACTTTATCATTTCTCCAGCTTTCTCGGCTTTCCTTCTATCACTTGATCTCCTCGCAAATTTCATTTCCACTCCTTCCAGCTCCCTTCATCACTTCCTCTTCACTTTACATACTTCCATTATTCAAGATAGTCATTGCTCGGTGTTCTGGTATCCCGACTGCCTCCCGAGGGGTTGACCCGTGACTTTGTTTGGCTGCCAATGGCGCACCTGCACTTGCTCTTCACTGTGCTTAACTTTCTCTCACTTTATCTCCTCCCAAGTTTCATTTTTCACTATCGCTCCAGCTCCTTTAACCACTTTCTCTTCTGCTTTTCACGCTTCAAAAAAAAAAAAAAATCTTATTTTAGTGCTGTCATTATCAAATTTCGAAGTAGAAGAGGGAAAAAATAGAAATAAATAAATTATCCTTACCCCAACCACAACCTACAATATTCAGACCCCTTCCCCCTGAAAGTCCTTCAAGCAGTGTCAAAAGATCAGATTCTGTTCTCAGAGTCCTTACA
>NW_028234436.1:3981995-3989495 GCF_977035675.1 Penaeus japonicus
AGGACTGAATGCCCTGTTGTGCCCTGAGCCATAATTCACCTGTCACGCAGCGAGCAAGCCTCACCTTGGGGGATAACCGTAATGTAAACATTGAGAAGGGAGAAGCCTTGGTGGCCACCTCTCCTTCTCCTCCCAACGCTGAGCACAGCGCCACAACTGATAAATTCATAACCATGATTTGATTTGATTTGATACAGTTTATTTGTAGAACAGTTTACATGCCCTGCAAAAAGCCAGGGTAAGATGTCAAGAATCCATCCAAACTGGCGAAGCTTCTATTGCGCAAAGGGCTTAGTCAAGCTCAAACCTTAGATACTGCATTATGCTGGTTAACATATTTACATGTTTTATCTGGTCGGAAAAAAAAATACTTTTTATATCACTGATCGTATCAAAGACAAGACCAGTATCTATAATAAAATTAATATATGGTGAACATTAAATTTCCACAAAATAATGCAGCATCATTATGTATCATATTGTCAGGAGGTTTAGGTACTTCTTCATTATCATGCAGGTTATATATGTTAACAATAATGATAGTTTTGCCATCAAGAAATAATCTAACACCGTGATATTCAGCACGTGTCACGTTTGTCATCGATCACTTTGGATGGTATGGAGTTCTTTATATATATGCCAAGCCCTCTTGTAGAGGGATTAGCCATATTAGGTTTGTCATAATAAGTGTATCCTGCAATTTTGGCATACCGAGCACTAGTTCTGATTTCTTGAAGGCAACATACACCAACATCCTCAGTGTGAAGATAGAGTCGCCTTGTGTTTCTGCAAACTGTTAACGTTCCAGGTAATACATCTCAAATAATTACTTGGAGCCATCGGTCGTTATCTGATCATTTCCAAGTTCCATTTAGATTGTTGGACCATTTGCTATTGCATCATGAGCATCATCTGGCCCTGCTGGTTCATCAGTTCCATCTGCTTAATCAGCGTGCAGCAATTCCTTTATTTCGCTGTTGGACTCTTGTTTATCTTGTTGCAACGAGGGCGGTGCTTGGGCTGGAGTGGGAACTGGAGGTAGAGTTGAAGTGGGCACTGGAGACTGCACTAGGGTATTACAGGAGCTGGTGCTCCTGTTGGTGTTGGTGCTGTGGATGGTGCCTGGGCTTTATTTGAAGGGATTAACACATTCTTCTTTAGAAGAGCTGGGAAGGCCTTCACGTCAGTAAGGCAAGGAGCTGGGGTGGGGTTCTTGGCAGTGATGTCTTGCTTCTTCTGATATTTATTTTTCCTATCCATCGGAAAATATGTACAAAATGCAGAATTTGCATTATGCCCTTGGCGGCAGTTCACACATTTCTAAGGGATATCTTGTCCTTCGGAAATCTTCTCTGCACATTCCACGCTTGTATGGGGGGAGAGCGCAGTATCGGCACCGCAGATTGTCGCAAGTGCAAGCATGTGTTCCGTGTCCCCACTTGGAGCAGTTTGAACAAAACGGGGTGAGGGATTTGAAGACGGTACACCTAAAGGGTGCTGTAACTTCAACCAATTTGATTGACTTGGGGATTACCTCCCCCTCATATGTAATGACAACACACTGGGTCAGCTTCTCAATTATGATTAAACACCACGCATTTAAAATATTTTCATTGTGTGTCATATCATCAGTCTCTATTTCTTTTGGAACGTCGAACACCATGAGTTTGGTGCATTGTCCTTTCCCATATCCTTTTGCTTTCTCAAGGACTTCTCCCATTGCTCCGACTTTTGTTATCTGTGCAATAATTGTTTCGTTCTTGCAGCGAACGTATGTATTGGTTTCGTCCAACTCTTAATTCTAACGATTCCTTGATTTTATTGTAAGGATCCACTTTGAGAACCTGGCATATCCAGCGATATTTATCTCCTGGAGTTCGGAGTTCACTGTCTTTCTTGAAATGGACACAGAGGTGCCCGGGGGAAGTAATTTTCACAGAAGCGTCTGGTGCAGGTAACTTCCTCTTTGCTATTTTCTTTACTCTTTCTTCATACTTGTCGACAATAGCACCACCGCTTATGTCTACCTCACAGAGGGCGTCATATCTGCCCTCAGTTTCCATTCCTTGAACAGAGGTAGACATTGTTCTAGAAGGGGGTCAGGGTCACCAGAGAGCCCGACCTGAGCGACCTTTAAAAACAATTATGGTCGCTCGGGTACCCCACACAGGATTTTCACTGATGTAGCTTTCACTGTATGTATTGTATATCACTTCTTAACTATAAATGATATGAAAATAACAATATCACGCACTATGGCGAAATTTAGGTGCCAGGTCTGAGAAGACCTGCTCATCCAGATAACACAGATCCTTGAAGATAGGACACGAGTCATACCCATGGAAGAAGCAAACACTGCAGCAAGTGCTGCAGCCACTGAAGTCAATACTACTGATACCCATGCGGAATGTCCTGATAAAGATGATATCAGCTTTACTTTTGTAAGTCGTAAACCTAAAAAGAAAAAGAAACAAGCAAATGTTATCAAGGCTACACTTGCACCCAGAACGAAATATGTTCGTCTCGCCATCCCCGAAGGCACAACGAAATTTGCGAAAATTAAATGACTGGAATGTGTTGACAACACCGCCCTGTCCCAAGGGGAAACACCCCTTGACCCCGTGCGAGGACTCTCTCTCCTCACCTTATATCTATGTTGCTCGTCACCAGCAGATCTATATTGATCTGCTCAATGGAGGTCATATTGGAGGGATTGCCTTCAAAAACTGTGATGAACCAAAGAAGAGAGAGAAATATGACGAATTCCTCATCACACATTACAAGGAGCTCGCCCTTGAGAATGCATTTGCACTCGAGGGAGTTCAACAAGGCCATCAGAGTGTATAAAGGAGGCCAGCCTCTCAACCGAATTTGAATCATAAGGAAAGGAAATCAACCACCTCCCAGTACATACAATTTTTTTTTTCTTTTTTTTTAAATACATGACCACCAGTCACATGTGTCCTTGGAGGGCATCCCCTGTCATTTGCTTCAACTGTATGGGAGGTGGCCATGTAGCTAAATACTGCAAAGATAAGGTACGTTGTGTAGTATGTGGTGAACAGCACAATGCTAATATGTGTCCTCTTAATAGGGTTGAGGCAGAGGGTGCCACAGCTGCCTTTGCTTTCCCAACATGCTTCAGATGTGAGAAGGCAGGTGTTACTGCCTGGCACGGGGGGTACACTGCTATCCCTGGCCTGGAACCTCTCCCACCTCCCCCTGTGGCATAGTGACTTAGTGAAAGACCAGCCGACGCCTATCAGCCCAATCAGCGACCAGCATGCCGGGGGAGCGGCCGACCGTGCCCGCCATGACGTCACCAACAGCCGAGAATTCCTGCAGTTGATGGGGAGTAGGGGTGCTCAGGGTTCTGATCTGCATGCCACGGTCGCGGAACTGGTGAAGAAGGTCAACAAAGTAATGTTCTTCTTCAAAGAGGGAATTCCGGACCTCAAATTCTCCACTCCACTTGCAACCTCTGAGGACAGTGAGGACGCGCCATCTCCCTCCCCTGGCACCAGCCGAGCCCACTGACCCTCACCCTCACCCACCGTTGACCGCAGGCCGCACCGGGGAATCTCCCGCTAGGCCGCGCGTGGACTGTGACGTTAGTGGTGACATCACAACACCCACGAAAGGAAATGACAGTGCAGAACAACTAGTGGAATTAGTTCAAACACTAAAAGAACAAAACTTAATTTTGATTGATGAAATAGTGACACTGAAGCGAGATATAGAAAAAATGAAAAAGGATTGCCAATGTCGCGAGGCCAGTACTGCCATCAGTGATAAAGAAGCACGCGATGACACAAAATGCGTTACCGTCTGAGGATATTACAGAATAAAGTATAGACTATCAAATATATAACTCCTCATTTATGGATAAACACAAAATCAAATTCATATCATGGAATATATGTAGCATTAAACCTAGGCTTAATGACCTAGAGTTATATATTTGTAAAAACAATGTCGATGTAATCTGCACTCAAGAACCGTTTGCAGCATAAAAATAGCGCCTAAACTCAAAGGGTATTGCTCGTATGTAAATACAGCCATGACGGGTTTGTTGACTTATGTAAAGCTAACACTGCCACATGAACTAGTAAAAAAAAAAAAAAAGTCCGGGAACACCGACGTGCAGTTCCATCATTTAAGAATTAAGACTCCCTCTGGGTTCTTCTCATTATGAAATGTGTATGTCAGGAGCTCAAAGTTTCTGACTCGTTCTTTACCCAATTTCCATAATCAAGGAAAATTATGTATGGGGGATTTCAATGCTAGACACACACAATTTGGAGATCACCAGAGTAACAGCAATGGGGAGGAATTTAAACATTTCGTCAATAGAAGATCAATGATGTATATGACAGATAAACAGACTCATTTGGCAGGTGGCAGGTTAGATTGTAATTGACAAAGATCTTGTACTTCACTGGTTCGAGAGTTAGTCAGTGACCACTTTGCAATCCTAAGAGTATACTGTAGACAACAGCATAGCTCGCAAAGCACTCAGACCTAAAATTACAATTCCACCGGGACTGGAGTATCACTTCAAGGTACGTGTTTATGACTGTTACAATACCTATGTCGTAACCACTGTCGAAAATTACTCTCAGGACCTGATATAAGTTGCCACTGCCTACTACAATACATGGGTCTGCTCAAGAAAACTCTCAACGAAAAAAAAGTTCCCCAGTCCCTTATGCACCATAGTGGATAAATGACCCCATCTTAAGTAGGGAGTATAAACGAGTTCAGGAGTTTCCTAATTGTTATAGGGATGACATGACATCAGAATTTTCTTTTTACGATTCCTCAGAGCTAATAAAGAATTCAGAGAATTAAAGGCTCAAATTCGCAGTAAACGTTGGGAGCAATTCCTGCAGAGTATTAACCACCAAACTTCTGCAGCTGAGGTATGGAGAAAAATCAACAGGTTGTCAGGTAAAGCTGTCGCCACTCCGCAGTTCCACAGCTCATTAGAACAGGCCACTTTGTTACTAGATCAGTGGGCCAGAACCTCTCACTTGAACTCACTTCCGCAGAGAATAAGAGATAAACTTAACAACACGAAAATAAATAGGAATTTTAACATTGCCATAGCCTGTTCAGTCACTGACCCCTCCGAGTTTGCCGAAATAACTGAGTGGGAATTAAATAATTACTTCGAAAGGGTAAGGCAACTGCCCAAAGCGAGGATGGCATCACTTATAGTGTACTTCGGCACATTGCTCAGGTACCAGGTAACCCACTTTTACATCTTTACAGACTAAGCTTATCCCAAGGAATACTTCCAAGCTCCTGGACTAAAAGCTTAATCATTCCCATACTAAAACTAAACACTGATAAGTACCGACCCGTCTTATTGACCTCATGTTTGTGCAAGGTACTTGAGAGAATTATTTTGAGCAGACTCATGTATCGCATACATGCCAAGTTAACTCCAAGACTGTATGGATTCCTCCCAGGACGTAGCACTCAGCATTGCTTTGCAGAGTACTTGACAAATTCTCAGCAAGGCATGCAAACTGTATTTCTCGATCTTAAATCTGCCTTTGATATTGCAATAAGAGCAACTGGCTAGCTTTGGTATACAAGGTAAACTTTTAACGTGGATTAAAATTCATTTATCAAACCGACCAGCTCATGTTCTCCTCAGGGAATCAGAAGCTCATACTCTAAATTATTTTAGCTTGGCACACCTCAGGGGAGCGTACTTAGCCCCATGCTATTTAACATTCCAATGCACAGACTATTATGTAATATACCACTTGAGGGCAGTGATTCCATTATTTGTTATGCTGATGACATCTGCAATGAATCCTCATCCGAGGATAGAATGCAACAGATTCTTAATGTACTGTCCATAAAAGCTACTGAGTGCCGTTTGAAAATATCAGTTGAAAAAACCAAGGCACTTAATCCTCATAAAATCCCATTGCCAAACTGAGCTAGATCTCTGCCACAAATACAAGTATCTCGGGTGACTGTTAACGACACAGAACTCATTATGAACTTAAAGAAAAGACTGTGGGAGCGGCTGAAGCCACTCAAGACTCTTGTTGGCAGAGAACATGGTATCAATGTTAACATTGTTAGATTCTTCTACTTGTCATACATACGTTCAGTCGTAGATTACCATGCCTTACACCTTATATCATTTAGGGAACCAGTGTTAACTTGCCATCTATTCACGAAAGAATATTATACATCAATACTACATTTGGTGTCAAAGCAATTAAAGAATCCCTCTATATTACAGAGTTCCAAAGACAACTTAAACATAAGATAGTTAATCCAACTTTGCATAACAGTACCGAGTCACACTCAAATTCATGGTTGCCAATGACGTACAAATCCATATACCAAATAAATATGTCATTGGTAGGTCCCCATATGGACGTTCTATTCCACCGTGGAAAATGTCGACATTGAACGTATTTTATGCTAATATCCCTAAATAAGTCACAGTTTCACCAGCTATACTTAAGCAACACGCCCTTGCAGCCGTTGATGAGCATCTTGAAACTCTGAATAATGATTATGAGTGCTACACTGATGGATCCTTACAGTCTGGAAGTAGAAAAGGATGTTCTTATGTTGTATATAAATACAATATTTTGCAGCACCAAGATTGTAGGAGGGTTCATGATTGGGCGAGCACTACGCAAACTGAGTTGCCAGGAATACTCATAGCCACAGACTTTCTATTAACTCAAGGCTCAGGAGCAATTTTCTGCGACTCTCAGAATGCTCTCCAGGCTCTGAACACTCTTGATAAAGGAAATATCGTAAATGATTTAAGAATAAATGTACATCGCGCCAAGGAATAGGGCCATGTTATACATTTTGTGTGAATACCATCGCGTTTTGGAATCGCTAAACATGATCATGTTGATCGCCTAGCAAGAACAGCATGTGATAAGCAAATTGTGGATATAGACTTTGGCATACCTCTTGCTAGGATCTCACACATAATAAGAACCTCCAATAGGGAGGACTTGATGGAGCTAACAAACTCTTGAAGACCTGAAAGCTGTAGCATAAAACATTTTGACCAGTTTTCGCAGGAGAGATTCATTTATGGGTCATACAAGACAAGGACAAGACAATCTGATATTGTGACTGCAAGAATTAGACTTGGATACAGAATGTATTGGCAGGTCAGTTCAGAATGCAATGTAGAAGAAACTAAATCCAGACTTTGCAACGAAGAGTATAAACTAACACTTGAACATTACATTATAGATTGCCATATGATACGAATTTTCAGGCCATCCAGCATGAGGTATGCAGAGTTATATAATTATTTCATAACATCAATTGTACTAGAAGATGTACTTATGCTACATCCGAAATTCGGTATGTGATGCCCTATTACAACATTTAAGAAATGTCTATTCACAGTTGATATACTATAGAATATAATAATGTTATTACCTTAATTTGTAAGACAATGTTAGCAACAATGTCATGAGTACATCAATGTATCAA
>NW_028234436.1:4001995-4006995 GCF_977035675.1 Penaeus japonicus
TAATTTGAATTATCGGTCACGATGCAATATATATATATATATATATATATATATATATATATATATATATATATATGTATGTATGTATATATATATATAATATATATATATATATATATATATATATATATATATATATATATATATATATATATGTGTGTGTGTGTGTGTGTGTATGTGTGTGTGTGTGTGTGTGTGTGCGTGTGTGTGTGTTTGTGTGTGTGTGTAGATAGATTTAAACCTGACTTTTGACAAAACTCAATTTACATTTTAATACATTTGTTAGAAATCATTAATCATTCTGGCCTCATATAGAGATTCATATAGAGAGATCGTGCGGTGCCCGTTCTAAAGCACAGATCTCTAGCGCCATATATTAGGATTTGTACAACGTGTGCATGAGCATGTGTCAGACTTGTTGTGAACAGACCATAATGAACATAAGGATATTTGAAGGATTCTCTTCTGCGATTGGCCAGTACTGCTATAGTGACTGTAAGAGCTGAAATGTCATATTGTAACATACATTATAATTTCCTTGTTGTCATGACACTGCTGGTGCAAGACGCGATGTAAACATTTTAGGGAGAAGCCTCAATTGTTATTAACTTCTGATTAATCTTTTGCTGTTTCTCAAAGCCAAAATATTAATCCTCATACTTCTCTAGTAGAGATATGGAGAAATATCAACAGGTTTTGATGTGAACCTCTTAACACTCCAGTTTCACAGCCTATCAAAACAGACTAACGTGTTCCTAGATCAGTGTGCCAGAACTTCGCAGTTACGTTCACTTCCACGGAGGCTGAAAGATAATCTTAACGAATTTCTTCGTGTTTATTGATTAATGTACTTTGGAAGGGTAAAGCGACCGCCCTGGGTGAGGATAACATTCTTACAGTTTGATTTGACTAATTACACAGGTGTCAAGTAGACCCATTAATATCTGAATAGAGTAAACTTATAATAAAATATAACCCTAAGATCTTGGACTACAACTTTAATCTCCCAAACTATATAGATTATTTCAAGAACGCAGCACAGAGTACTTATCTAATCCCCATGCAAACTATGCATTGATCTAAAATCTGTCTTTGATATTGTAAATAAGGAAATTATGTAACTTTAGTATTCTTGGTGAACTTTTACCATGGATACAAATGTATATCAAACTGATACGCTCATGTTCTCATTGCAGGAAGTGATAGTGCGTATTCTAGTGTTTAAACATGGCACGTATTGAGGGCACATTTGGTCCCATGCTATTTTCTAATGCACAGCTTATAAAGAAATATACTACTTACGTCAGTGACACTATTATTAGATGTGTTGATGACATTTGCATTGAAAAACATGAACACTGATTTTTGTCATAATTAATAAAGAAAGGAGTAGTTCTTTTCTGAACAAAGAAAATTATCTTATAGAGAATTATAGCGATATTTAAGGGTCATCGGTATTATATATATATATATATATATATATATATATATATATATATATATATATATATATATATATTTTTTTTTTTTTTTTTTTTTTTTTTTTTAGTCTACTTAAGATTATCAAATATATAATTTGTGTAGATAATAACATACTCTGAACGGTGCCTTAACCATGGCTTCAAAGAATTTGAGAACTCTCCTATTCAACAAATTTCCAAAGGCAACTCAAACATGAAAGTATGAAACCAACTTTGCATGGCAACACCGAATCATAAATCAAGGCTGTAAGTGACATGCAAATGTCAGTAAGGTAAAGCAGGTAGTGGACCACATGGACATTTCATCTAAAAATCTATTGAGCGTATCTAATTAGAATAAGACTAAATAAAACGCTGTCACTTCTGTTATACATAAGCATTATGCAATTGCAATTCTCAGTGACCATTTTGAAACTCTGGACAAGGTTTATGAGTATTGCTCTGATGGATCTTTACAGTCTGGAAGTAGAGCAGGTGGTCTTGCGTTGTGTTTATATGAAATATTTTGCACGAAGGCTCATGACTGGACCAGCTCTGAACAAACCAGCTAGAAATGGATGTTCATAGCCACAGAGTTTCTCTTAACTGCGACTGTCATAGTGCTCTCTGGATTCAATAAATAGAATAAAGGTGCTGGAAATACAATATATAATATATATACAACGCACAAACGAACCGAGCCATATTAACATTTTGGAATCCCTAACAATGACCATGCTGATCTCTTAGCAAAGGCAACATTTGATAAGTTAAGTATTAACATAGACTGTGAAATACCTCTTGCTAGGACCTCACACAAAATAAGAATCTCCTGCAAGTAGAACCTGAGTGGGCTTATAAACTCTCAAAGACCTGAAAATTGTAGCTTAAAACTTTATTACCGGTTTTCGCGAGATATATACATTTTTGGTTCATACAAGACTGCTAGAAATAGGCTTGGATACAGACTGTAATGGCAGGTCAGTGCAGCATGCAATGTAATAGAAACCAAATGCAAAAGAATATATACGAACATTTGTACATTGCATCTCAGAGGCCAACAAGCAGAGGCATGCAAAGTAATGTAACTATTTCATATAATCTCTTGTACTAGAAAATATAATTAATGTATATCTCAAACTCGGCATATAATATACAATGACTATATATCAAATGAAACAGTGCCTGCCTACACCCAAATAGTACGCTGGGGAGGTAAGTGTAAATAGATGGAGTAAATTATTATTATTTTTTTTTATCGGTATCCTAGAGGGAATGGTTATATTACAATCTAAATTTGTATCATTAAAATAAAAAAATCAAATAAGAGTATTTATATTACCTACGCCTGTACAGTTACCTATGGTGGTAAATAAAGGACTGACCTAAAATTTGTTTGTACCGGTGATTTTTATTCCTTAGCATTGTTATTAAATAATTTGATTGGAGCAATTTATCTGGAAGTAACTGGTATGTTCTTATCGCCTTTTAAAATATATTTGTCATTATAGGGGAATAAGAATTTTCTACGTTCTTCTGGGAAAACAAATCTAGTTTGCCTCTTGTACTCAATCATTTTAAAAAGAACTTGAGGTAACCGTCCTACTTTAGGCGGAGTAACGAAAATAATGATCGATCTTCAATATATATATATATTTTTTTTTTCTGATATGTCTTTATGTAGAGATGTTTCATAAAAGAAATGATTGGTTTCAAGCTATAAATAAAGGTTTAAAAAAATAAAATGTCAACTTGACTCGATATACGTATGATGATGGTCAGCAGAAGATAGCAAAAATAATTTTGAATTTTACTGGATTTTTTTTCTTTCTTTCTTTTTCATTTTGTTTTGCATATTCTTAATTATTTTCAAAAACAAATATGAGGAAATTATTAATATTTATTGCTACGAAAAATCACAGGGAATCCCCTCTTCCTAACAGTGAAAACCTCATTCAAATCGATAAAATAGTCGCTGAGAAGAACTAATGATGTAAAAAATAAAAAAAATAAAAAAAATTCCAGCCAACGGCGTCTAAAAAAAAAAATAAAACGTACGACCTCACTTCGCTGTTAATCAATATTTTGATAGTTTACTAATTATTTTTGGACTTACCTTACCCTCGTCGCAATCTGTATCAACAGAAGGGATCATTTGGTTATTCTTTTGAGAGAACTATAAGTTTCCAAACCACGCAAGGTGATCCTCTCCCCTACCCCCCTAGTCTGAGGGTATTTTTTGTCAGATGGTGAGTGGCTAGGTTTATCAGGTGTGGAAACATCTTCATAATTAATTATGAAGGTGGAGACACAGGGAAGGAAAAGGAGGAGGAGGAGGAGTTGGAGTGAGAGGAGTTCAAGAGAGAGAGAGATTATAATTGTCATTACTATTATTGTTGCTATAATTTTCTTTACAATTATCATTGTTACTATCATAATTATCAATATTGTTATTCTCCCTCCGTCTCAAACGACGCAAGCCATACGTACTCCCATGATGAAGTATGAAATATTTACCAACGTCCAGCATTCATGTACCTCTTATCAGCTGGGACTGTGGTTGAGTTGCTAACGCGTAATAATAAATAATTTCGGCGAATTTGCACATAAATAACAACATTTACATGATGCCCAGCATGCGTGCATGTTGTGTGATGGGTAAGAGCTCGGGGGGGGGGGGGGGTTAAGAAATAGGCTTATAATGTCTATTTTTGCAATTTTCGCTGAAATAATATGTCATCGTACAGATGGATGTTTCAAGATTGTTGTGATTTTTTTTTATTATTATTATTCGAAAAATAAGCGGACGGTATCCCTAATGTATTGACAACAAATAACGACTGTATTCGATACCATGCGTACAAAATATATATATAAATCTATCTAGATATTCTGGCTAATTTAACTGTAAGTAAAAGGAAATTATAGTTCATTGTTCCAACGGGTTTAGAATTCATAAATTAGATTATCATTACTGTTATTTATGTATGGAGTTATATACCACTTTAAGTTATCAAAAACATTTAACCATGTATCATTTAAATAAAATTAAACCAACGGACAATAACATGAACATAAATAATATACAGGAATAATTCCCTACACCCACTTTGAAACAGAAAACAGACTGTTTTTCTCCTATCTCTTCTGTGAAAAATATAATCAAGAATTCCATTGTCGGGTTTGCCGCAAAGGCGAAAGGCGAGTTGATTAATGTCGGCGCTGCCATGAGTCAGTCGACGGTAAAAGATATGAAAAGGAATATCGTAAAAGGAAAGAGGTTTAAAACTCATCCCCACGTGTCATGTCCAGACTCTTTCATGGGGTATGTTAATTACTGCTTTGGTTGAAGTCTGGAGCTGCTGATTTTTGTGAAGATGTTATGAGGTCGGGCTCTGGTGATGCACTATATCTACAATCATCTATGAATACACGCAGGGGTCATTGAAGCAACATCAATTATTTTTAATTGTTTTTATTCAATTTGGATAGGAAACTTCCCCATGGAATTAAAATAGAAAAAGGTAAGAAAAAACATGT
>NW_028234436.1:4071995-4076995 GCF_977035675.1 Penaeus japonicus
GTGGCAGGTAGGGCGTAATCTTGGGAACGCTTTTGATTGATAAATATCAATATCAATATGATAGTAGATATAGACATGCACACACACACAAGCACACGCACACACACACACACACACAAGCACACGCACACACACACACACACACACACACACACACACACAAGCACACGCACATGCACACACGCGCACACAAATATGAAAGGTAAAAGGGTGATAGATTCTCATTCTCGCGTTTAGTTACGCCGACTGGTTCTGATGATTGCCTCAATTCTGATTAAGTCTGAAAGGAAATGAAATAATAAAATATGCTGTCACTCAAACGCGAACAGGACACCAGAACAATTTGAACTTTGATCCAGAAGTTCTTCACGGTGGTAATCTGTTATTCTGCATAAAATATATTCAGATATAATCTAGAAATGATGTAAAAAGCAATTAGATAATACTCATGGAAAAATGCATAAGGTTTTTCGGAGTCGGTGCTTATCACTACAATAGGGCAATCTCTTTGAGGCTTCGTCGCGACCGGCTGTTGTTCTATCAGTTCTTTGTTGCAAGAGAATCCTGCGACTCGAATGCAAGTCAGCGAAAGGATTCTGCATTTGGCTCGGTTGCTGGACTGCTTTCAGGCAATGCCGAAACTGACGCTGTATCTGAGTGTTCTTTCGAATACTAACACGGTTATATATATATATATATATATATATATATATATATATATATATATATATATATATATATATATATATATATATATTTTTTTTTTTTTTTTTTTTTTTTTTTTTTTTTTTTTTTTTCTCTCTCGAAAATGGAGGGTTTCCTAGAATGTTTTTTTTCTAGTGAATGGGGACAAGTAGATACGTCATATTGATGTACTTCTCTCCCTTACCTTGATCTGCATTTTGAGAACGTCTGATTCGCCGAATGAGCAACACCACATTTTTGCACGTTGACGAGACTAGATTCCAACAAAAAATGTTTTTCGTTCGTCAGGGATATTGATCATCTCTAGGATGAGAAGAGACAAGCCCAGTTCTTTCGCCAGTGCAGTTGTTATTCTTATGGTAATTCTCGCAACCATTATCTATTTCAATCATCATATACGAGCATATTACTGTATTTATTATTAGTGCTGCTGCCGTTGCCATCTTCCTCATCTCCACGAACATCATTATCATAATTCTTTTCTTTCTCGCCTCGTCTCACAAATTACAGACAGTGTGGCTGCAGGAGTTCTCACCTACACAAAAGGCTCCTTGCTTTCATCCCTCCGTTATTTGGGTCGACAATCCTCTTTGTCTGCCTTATCCTTTGCCTTCGTCTGCCCACTCGCCGTGACGTCAGCTGTTCACTGTAACCCAAATAAGAAGTGAGGGAGAGAGAGAGGCACAATGTGGCGAGTGAGAGATCAAAAGATGGAAAAGGATGGGAAGAGAGAACAGTGAAGGAGAAATGTTTAAAAAATGGAGAAAAAATATAATTAGAAAGAGAAGAGAGAGAGAGTGATATATATATATATATATATATATATATATATATATATATATATATATATATATTATATATATATATATATATATATATATATATATATATATATATATATATAAAGAGAGAGAGAGAGAGAGGCAAAATGTGGCGAGTGAGAGATCAAAAGATGGAAAAGGACGGGAAAGAGAGAACAGCGAAGGAGAAATGTTTAAAAAATGGAGAAAAAATATAATTAGAAAGAGAAGAGAGAGAGAGTGATATATATATATATACATATATATATATATATATATATATATATATATATATATATATATACATATATAAAGAGAGAGAGAATAATGATAGTAATAAAATGGTTGTAGTAACAGATAGGTCATACTGACACCAAACAGATTAACGAAATAATATATGATTGAATAAGTAGATATAAAAATGATGATGATGAAAGCGATAATAATGATAAAGATTATCAATTTTATAAAAAAAGAGAACGTTTACCTACAGGATTTTCATATTCGTTATGTATTTTAACAGAAAATGAAGAAAAATGTAAAAGAAAAAAGGTACGGCGATGAAAAAATTGGCCTTGTCACTTCATTTAATCTTAATCTCATTACTTAACTTTAATTTAAGTGCTGACGAGGCCGTAATTCACTTGTTTTCTTTCTC
The DNA here is from genome assembly GCF_977035675.1 of Penaeus japonicus. Classification (NCBI taxonomy): domain Eukaryota; kingdom Metazoa; phylum Arthropoda; class Malacostraca; order Decapoda; family Penaeidae; genus Penaeus; species Penaeus japonicus. The sequence continues at coordinate 4,074,159 of NW_028234436.1, forward strand.
TCTCTTCACTAATCTGTATTTATGGATTAGCATTTCTTTGGAATTTGGAATCTTGTAATAAGATCTTTGCAAAATAAAGACTGACTATATACACGTTGAAAAAGGTGTGCATAGAACGTGGAAAATGGCTAAAACACAACATTTGCTGAACGTAGATGAAGGGTAACAGTTAAGTAAATGCATAGACCATAAGAAGCAACTCTGATTCTCAATAATTACAGGAATATAGAATGAAAATAACAGTGACCCCCTGACAATAGTAACTAACCGCGATACACTCAGTTCATATACCCGCATCCATCATTTCAGAGATGATTTAATTGTTTCAAACCCTTTACTACGAGCTTGAGAAGAATATAAGAAAGGAACTAGGAAAGGCGCAGCAAAAGTGAGAGCTGGCGGCTTCCTCTACGAGTCCCGAGAGGTCCTCATCAAATTTTGGCTTTTACCTTCGGCAAACTTCGTCACATCATGATGGAAGGCAGTAAAGGAACTTACGATGGGGAGGACTAACATATTCTGCGTAGAGGCTCCATTCTGCGTGCAAGGAAGACGTAACTTTACCAGAAAATAATATTTCCCTGTCGTAGATTACCTTTACACTGCCTGGGATCAAAAATATATCAAATCATTTCTTATCATATAGCAAGATTATATGTCATCAGATTTATCATTAGCAAATTTTACAGCATTGAATATCTTTCACATTCAGACTTTTTGTGGCCAAAGTCCATCCAAATCGTCGCTCTTATGAAGCATATATCTATCAGGAAATTTTGTGAATTGCGAAATCAGATTACCAGACGGTTAATAATTTCGTCAAGTATATCACATCAGAACAATTATAACCAACTCGAATTTCAAATTCAATTTTATCAGTCCTTACGTACGAAATGAAGGCACTTGTTCTACAGTGACACCGATGATGACGAATGGACTGCCCCTCCTCTCAGTCTCGCTGAAGAATTCTCAACCATGTTTTATTTGTGAGTTAAATAGATTGCAAGTGGAAATGATAGATCTTAATTATTTGACTGATAAATTAGTAAGATCACAAACTTTATCAGGTGCAACTACAGCTTTAATGCATGCGAACATTTCCCGAAAAAAAATATATATATGTTGCACAATAATCTTTGCCCTTTCATTCCAGATATTCAATTTTCCAAAAGTAAATACGAATGTGCGTGAGCTTGAGTATGCGAAGTTACGTGTGAGCGTACGTATATATAGATAGATGTACGTGTCTAAGTGGCCAAGGACCTTCTCGCTCAGCGGTCCCCAAGCTTTTCAGGCCACGTTCTGCCTCCCTGGATATGTCCAGTTGTCCACGTACCCACTCCTACTCGTACCCATCTCACCACTATGGTTACCATCTACTGATAATTGCATACATCACATTTTCCTATTACTGCTGATTAATGGGATGGATAGGCCTACATTTCAGTACTATCTATAAAATTCCATCATATTACGTTGACCACACAGATATTGCCTTTTAATTTTATCGTTTAATCTGCCTAGTCTTATATACATGTATAGGGAGGAAAACTAATATGCCATATTTTCACTCACATCAGTCAAGATTTCGAAGAGAACAATTCTGTCAGATTTCATCGGACAGTGACGGGTTTTGTATGCGCCCTGAGCGATAACTATCGAAACTGAGCGAAAATGTAAACTCCAGGGCTGGCTGGATGTGCTCAGCGTTCGGTAAGTTTCATACCTTGAGAAACGCTCACCCAGATGAAGCGTGCATCATACGTGTCTTCATATAATGTCAGTTAATGATGTGCTTGGCATTTTGATGATAAAAAATAAATAAATAAATAAAATCCGCCATTTCAGATATTTCCTTGCGCACCCGAACTTGCAATCCTGCAATCTCACGCACCCGCGAGCACGCACTCACAGTTGGGATCCGCTGTTCTAGACATTAATCAGTAACGATAAATACTTTCAATCAAAAGTTTCTTAATCATCTGAATGACTAAATATGCAGGCTGGCTCCGTGGATTACATCATATATATTACATATATTTACTCAAATTTGTAATTATCAGAGCAGTACGAAACTAAAGCTAGGACAAGTAAAGGCAAACAAAGAAACCTAGTGTTTTTACAGAAAGAATGACAACGTACATGAATGTATCAAATATCCCAAGTAAAAAGTGCTCTCCCGAGAGTCCGATAATAGACAGATAAGTAAATAAATCAAAGAAAAGATAAATAAATGAATAAACAAATAGATTATGATAAAACCTTTCGCCTAACATATATAAACAAGGTGACTGTGTTGTGCCTGATGTCGCCAGGTTGTGTTTTCACTTCACCAACGCTTAGTTCGCAAAGATTTGTCGCCGAGAACCTTTCCTTTTCCTTATGCACCGATTTGCTTTTTTTCCCTATAACTGTTGAAAAATATAAATTCAGAATTCTCTAGGGGCATTATTTATCAGGTATCAGATATGGTGCAATGAGGAATACAGATTCCTAACTATAATATCAGCACCATGTAGAGGATTCATTCTTAGCAATATAAAACAACAAAAGGAAAAAGCAGGGAAACACGCGAAGTCATTTTCGCTTTGGTAAATCATTCCCCGAGGCAGTAATAAAGCGAAAAGCCCTTCGACATATTTGTGTGTTTTCCTGTTTTTCCTTCGCTGTTTCATTGTTAATGCCATCAAAGACGGAGGTGGCTCATGTATACCCTCTGAACCTTTCTGCATGTGGCAGCGTTCTACATTCGCAGAAATCTGCAACCGAGGTGTATTTGCACTTTTCTTTCACTTGTCTGTTCGTAAGACGCTCTGTAAACAACTACCGGACAAGAG
>NW_028234436.1:4096995-4099495 GCF_977035675.1 Penaeus japonicus
GTCAAACCCAAATCTTCGTAAGTAACGCATTATCCCCTGGCGTCCGGGATGGGCCTAAAAGTTTAATATCCTCTCACTCAATATAATAGATTTCCAATAATCGTCAGACTTAAAAGTTGATTTTGCTTTCCTGGCTGAGGTTGGCTCGAGTGAGGCAAGTTTTTCTTTCATATACAATGTGAGACAAAATATTATTATGAATGTTAATTTTCTTAGTTTTATTATCATCATTATTATTTTCATCATTACTATTATTATCACTATTATTTTCATTACAACTCCCATAATGATTATCATCATTATCATTATTTTTATTATCATTATCATTATAATTGTTAGAGCTATTAGTGTTATAACTATTATCATTGTCGTCATTATTCTTTATGTTATCGTTATAATAGTTATCGTCATTATTATTATTGTTACTATTAATATTATTAGTATTTTTATTATCATTATCATCATTATGATAACAATCATCATCATCATTATATCTTTGACCTCTATCCCTGTTACATTAATTTTGAGACAAAGAATGAGACCTTTTGCACATGAAACACAGACAGAAATGCTCGCGTCAGCCAGCCTAAAAACGCCATGCACGAAGACCGGACACACTAGCATTTTCATTTTGCAGACGAGGATTGCATTTTCCCCCAAAAAGTTGCTCAGGGGATGAGTACGTATTTCATCCTGATGGAAGTTACATATAGCATAGGATATCATTCATCTTCATACTTCATATGTGCAAATTATTTTTCTTTTTATTTTAATGTTTTTCTTTACCTTTTTCCCCTCAATACTCACTGCCCATCGCTGGTAGAGACCCCTACCTAACAATTCTCCTACGTACTCTTGTGTTTCTTCCTAACTGACCCTTAAAGGGAGCTTTGGAGTCCGTGATGACCTCGTACAGGGAATCTCCCCTGCGCCCTGGCAAGGCTCATGGCCCTGAGAATGGATACTTACCATGCGGAAAGATTTTTTCTTTGACTGGAGCCAGGACAGCTTTCTGACAATCTATAAAAGGTAGATTCTTGTAGAATCCTTTTAACTGATACATATAACAAAAAAATATATTTTTTTGGTGTGTAAAGTTTTTCTTTTCTTTTCTTTTCTACTAATACAAACATTTTAGAAATTATATAAAGTATGATGCTGACTACTAACATGTTCCTTTAGATACATAAACCCTCACACAATGTACAGCCGGGGACATTTCCGGCTATCACACCTGGCTGTTAGTCATTGCCAAATTGTGTGGCAACTCTCAGCGCAGACATAGCCATAACGTGGTCAAGGTTTGGCTAGTGACGTCATTACCCCCCAAAGATGCTGATTGGCTGGTGGATACACAGCCAGGTTTTTGCTGAATTATGAGAAAAACAATCAGAATCTCATTTCACACATAGTGCTCTCGAACGATCAACAAGAGAGAATCCACATGCGATGGAGGTATTATTGAGAGACATAAAGATTATGGCTTAGCATTTAATTAATGACCTCTCGGGTTCTGGTAATACGTAATACATGTTTCACTCTGATACCTCTTATATTGATTGAAAAAAGGTATGTATTTTACAATGCACAATATTTCACAAAATACGTTTTTCTTTTATATGTTAAATTAATAAAAAATAAATCTGACCAGGAAAATAGAGACTGCTCTTTTTAACCCTCGTTTTCTTTCTCCTTTAAACATTGTACTCTATATTTATCTGTATCTAACTAAAATTTATTATATCTATATTCCTCGTTCTCTCTCTTTCGCTCTGCATTTCTTTGTATTTGAACATCTCCTATTGTATTTCTATATATCTCTGTATCTATCTATCTATCTATCTATCTATATATATATATATATATATATATATATATATATATATATATATATATATAAATATAAATATATATACATTTTCCATTGTACCTCTGAGTATCTCTTAAACTATTATTTCATTGTATATCTACAGTACATACTTCATTGTGTTTATACATCTGTCTCTGTTTTTACATATATCATTGTCTTTGCATCTCTACATCTTCATCTGTGCCTCTGTGTCTCTGCATATTCCGTTGTACACCAACAAATCTCTGTTTCACTACATATTTCATGTATTTCTACGTTTCTCTATGTAATCTTAAATTTTCCTCCATCTCTTCATCTCTCTCTTTTATGTCTCGTGAGAGATATATGACACTGTCGTATATATTTCAAGTGATTATATAATAAAAAGGCAATTTTTTATACTATAAGAATGAAAACTATGTATAAGATACAGAGAACTCTTCAGCCAACGCCAATATTCACACTCTGCGTCTGATTCCAGTACCGAGATGCAACTTTTGTTTTTGTCTTCCTAAACGTTTATCGGATAACATGTCTTTAAACCTTTAATTTGAAATTCGTAGTATTCAGAATTATCAAACGCATATTATATACACTAATTAAATCATAGTATATCTTATGGAACCTTAGTACAACCGAAGGAATGAGCTG
>NW_028234436.1:4159495-4161995 GCF_977035675.1 Penaeus japonicus
ATGTGACTTTCGGAAAAGCTATTTTTCTCTATAGATATACAACACATTTATGTCTAACTACCATAAAATGTAAATATTTGTAAGTACATTCAGTAAGCGATGAGTTGATATCGGCACAGATAGTTTTTAATCGAATTCTGTAGCTACTGATTTAATGGGCTGATTTACTGGAATAAGTGATCTGGTGGCTGAGGAAGGACTGCATTACTGTATGAAAGTTCATGCCTCCAATAATATATGTAAATACATAAATGCAACTTGCAAATGACCGGTTATTTCTGTTTTCTAAATAAAATCTCGCAGAAAGAAATGCATCCTCTTCCACAGGTAAGCAATGAATATTTGACAGCAGTCAAACAGCTGCGGCCGTTATGTAAGGGCTTGGCGGAGACGGGGAGTACATTGTGCCGTCTGCTGGCACTGTGGTGGCGGCAGTGCCTGCAAAAGCGAGGAGAGAGATTGAAGTGCACGCTGAATAGCCCTCGTAACGCTTCAAGGGCACTTTGTCCGGAAACGAGTATGGCTTTTGTTGACTATTGTTGTGGCTTTCTTTAACTTGGGCTCTCTGTTTGTTTGATTATTCTCTACATCGTTCATTCTCTCTCCCTTTGTCCACCTATTTCTTTTTCTCCGCCCCTCCTCCTCTCTCTCTCTTTGTCTTTGTCTCTGCCTCAGTCTCTCTGTCTCTGCCTCAGTCTCTCTGTTTCTGCCTCAGTCTCTCTCTCTCTCTCTTTCTTTGTCTCAGTCTCTCTTCCATTCTCTCTCCCTCTCTTCCCCCCCCCCCTCTCTCTCTCTCTTTTTTTCTCTCTCTCACACACACACACGAATACACACATACTTTAATTTCGCTCTCGCATAGTTTTTCTTTCTATCACTGCTCTATACCCTGACGCAATACCAAATAGTGAAAAGGTGAATAAAAACTATCTATCGACTCTCGGCAATGGCACTCGGTAATGATCAACAGTCTCGGTAATGGCAACTGGGATTGACCTAAAATTGGGTCACTCAGCGAACTAAATGAGCTGTGATCTGATGGACGGCGCCAGGAAGGAAACCCTGAAGGACCGAGAGGAGGCGCCAAGAGGCTCACTCACAGGTGGTAAGTTCTTCAGGTTTAATATATATATATATATATATATATATATATATATATATATATATATATATATATATTTATATATTATATATATATACATATATATATATCATATATATATATATATATATATATATATATATATATATATATATTATATATATATATTATATATATATATATATATATAAATATATATATATTATATATATATATATATATATATATATATATATATATATATATATATATATATGCATATATATATATACATATATATATATATATATATATATATATATATATATATTATATATATATATATATATACATACACACACACACACACACACACACACACACACACACACACATATATATATATATATATATATATAGATATATATATATATATATATATTTTTATATATGCATATATATATATATATATATATATTATATATATATATATAATATATACATATATATATATATATATATATTATATATATATATATATATATATAATATATATATGTGTGTGTGTGTGTGTGTGTGTCTGTGTGTATGTATGTATCAATGCGTCACTGTATAATTCCATCTTATATACTAACCTCAGGATATCTTTCTGTGTTGTAGTTGAATTACCTGAGCCAGTGACTCCGAGTGCACACGGCGATTGTCTGTAAAACTCATCTATATACTTATGTGTGTGTGTGTATCTCACTCTCTCTCTCTCTCTATCGACTACAGTTTCGAAATCGACTTGGACTTCATCTTCACGGAGAGAAGCAGGTAAAAGGTACAAGCAGCTGAGGATAGGTGAGCGGAAATGAAGGCAGGAGCGGGCAGGTGACCGACATCGAGCCAGGTCAGGTCAAGTCACCGGGTCGGACGGTATGGGAGACGGGTGGCCGTCGTAAGGCAACAGTTTATGGGACGCAAGTAGATTGTCGGCAGGAGAAAAGCAGGAGGACAGGTGTGGGTGGACCAGGTTGCGCCTGAAGGGTGCAGTTAAGAGGCTGAAGTAAGCGGCGAAGGGAATGGATTTCCTCGGTGTAAGGTAGGTCGAGGACAGGCAGGTGAGAGGTTTTCTGGGAAGGGGTCACGGTAAAAAGTACTACGGGCGTTGGATAGCGCGACGTGGGAATCCACACACAGACGGATCAACTGGAGGAAGATTCAGTATGTAGGGGAAGACAAGGGTCCTCTGGAAGGAGATCCTCTGCAGGAAGGCAAGGAATCATCAAGCGGGATGTTATTGAACAGAGATTCGACGTCTAGACTCATCATGGCCGCAGGTGTGACCCCGCGAACACGAGCGATGAAGTCCTGACAGTGGTGCAAGTGGGCAGAAGAGAAGGTGCCAAGAATAGGTGTGAAGGAGTGGGCCAGCCAAGA
>NW_028234436.1:4189495-4198005 GCF_977035675.1 Penaeus japonicus
TCAACCATGAATTTGAGTATGACTCAGTATTGTTATGCAAAGTTGGATTCTCTATCTTATGTTTAAGTTGCCTTTGGAACTCTATAACATAAAGGGGTTCTTTAATTACTTTGACACCAAATATAGTATTAATGTATGATATTCTTTCGTAAATAGATGGCAAGTTGAGTTCTATTCACAATGCTCACAATCCTCGTTGTTTCGGGGGCACCGAGAAAGATCCTCATGGCTGCAGCCTCTACAATTTCTAGACAACTTAACTCTGATTCTCTAAATGATATAAGGTGTAAGGTATGGTAATCTACGACTGACCATATGTATGGCAAGTAAAAGAGTCTTGCAATGTTAACACTGATACCAGGTTTTCTGCCAACAAGAGTCTTGAGTGGCTTCAGCCACTCAAGTAAAAAGAGTTTTTAGTTTAGATCCGATTTAGATTAGATTAGATCTTTATTTACCACCCTGGCTAACTGCACAGGCATGGGCAAGCTTTGATACATTTATGTAGTCATGACATTGTTGCTAACATTGTATTACAAATTAAGGTAATAACATGATTATATTCTATATTATATCAACGTGAATAGACATTTGATAAATGTTATAATAGGGTATCATATGCCGAATTTCGGATATATCATAATTACATCTTCTAGTACAGTTGATGTTATGAAATAATTACATAACTTTGCTTACCTCATGCTAGGTGGTCTGAAAGGTTGTATCATATGGCACTCTGAAATGTAATGTTCAAGTGTTCGTTTATACTCTTCGTTGCAAAGTCTGCATTTCGTTTCTTCTACATTGCATTCTGAACTGACCTGCCAATACATTCTGTATCCAAGTCTAATTCTTGCAGTCACAATATCACATTGTCTTGTTCTTGTCTTGTATGACCCATAAATGAATCTCTCCCGCGAGAACTGGTCAAAATGTTTTATGCTACAGCTTTCAGGTCTTTGAGAGTTTGTTAGCTCCATCAAGTCCTCCCTATTGGAGGTTCTTATTATGTGTGAGATCCTAGCAAGAGGTATGCCAAAGTCTATATCCACAATTTGCTTATCACATCCTGCCCTCGCTAGGCGATCAGCATGATCATGTTTAGCGATTCCAACATGCGATGGTATCCACACAAAATGTATAGCATGTCCCCGTTCCTTGGCGCGATGTACATTTATTCTTATATCATTTACGATATTTCCAGCACCTTTATCAAGGGTGTTCAGAGTCTGGATTGCACTCTGTGAGTCGCAGAAAATTACTCCTGAGCCTTGAGTTAACAGAAAGTCTGTGGCTATGAGTATTCCTGCCAACTCAGTTTGCGTAGTGCTCGCCCAGTCATGAACCCTCCTACAATCTTGGTGCTGCAAAATATTGTTTTTATATACAACATAAGCACATCCTGCTCTACTTCCAGACTGTAGGGATCCATAGTCAATATTCAGAGTTTCAAGATGCTCATTAATGGTTGCAAGGGTGTGTTGCTTAAGTACAGCTGGTGAAACTGTGTCTTTTTTAGGGACATCAGTATAAAATACGTTCAATGTCGACATTTTCCATGGTGGAATAGAACGTCCATATGGGAACCTACTCAAGGACATATTTAATTGGTGTATGGATTTGTATGTCATTTGCAACCATGAATTTGAGGGCGACTCGGCACTGCTATGCAAAGATGGATTCACTATCTTATATTTAAGCTGCCTCTGGAACTCTGTATTATAGAAGGGTTCTTTAATTGCCTTGACACCAAAAATAGTATTGATGTATGATATTCTTTCGTAAATAGATGGCAAGTTGAGTTCCTTTCTCATGTTCACAATCCTCGTTGTTTTAGGAGCACCGAGAATGATCCTCATGGCTGCGTTCTGTACAATTTCTAGACAAGTTAACTCTGATTCCCTAAATGATACAAGGTGTAAGGCATGGTAATCTACGACTGACCGTATATATGATAAGTAAAAGAGTCTTGCAATGTTAACATTGACACCATGTTCTCTGCCAACAAGAGTCTTGAGTGGCTTCAGCCGCTCCCACAGTCTTTTCTTTAAGTTCATAATGAGTTCTGTGTCGTTAATAGTCACCCCGAGATACTTGTATTTGTGGCAAAGATCTAGCTCAATGTCATCTATATGAAAGTTTGGCAGTGGGATTGTAAGAGGATTGAGTGCCTTGGTTTTTTCAACTGAGATTATCAAACCGCACTCAGTAGCTTTTGTGGACAGTACATTAAGAATCTTTTGCATTCTATCCTCGGATGAGGTTTTAATGCAGATGTCATCAGCATAACAAATAATGGAATCACTGCCCTCAAGTGGTATATTGCTTAATAGTCTGTGCATTAAAATGTTAAATAGCATGGGGCTAAGTACGCCCCCCTGGGGTGTGCCAAGCTCAAACATTTTAGAGTATGTACTTTTGATTCCCCTGAAGAGAACATGAGCTGATCGGTTTGATAAATACATTTGAATCCACGTTAAAAGTTTACCTTTAGTACCGAAGCTAGCCAGTTGCTCAAGGATAAGGTTTGAAATATCAAAGGGAGATTTAAGATCGAGAAATACAGTTTGCATGCCTTGCTGAGACTTTGTCAAGTACTATGCAAAGCAGTGCTGAGTGCTACGTCCTGGAGGAATCCATAGCAGTCTTGGAGTTAACTTGGAATGTATGCGATACATGAGTCTGCTCAAAATAATTCTCTCAAGTACCTTGCATAAACATGAGGTCAATGAGACGGGTCGGTATTTATCAGAGTTCGGTTTGGGTATGGGAATGATTAAGCTTTTAGTCCAGGAGCTTGGGAGTATTCCTTGGGATAAGCTTAGTCTGTAAAGATGTAAAAGTGGGTTACCTGGTACCTGAGGAATGAGCCGAAGTACACTATAAGTGATGCCATCCTCGCCTAGGGCAGTCGCCTTGCGAAGTGCATTATTTAATTCCCACTCAGTTATTTCGGCAAAGTCGGAGGGGTCAGTGGCAGAACAGGCTATGGCAATGTTAAAATTCCTATTTATTTTCGTGGTGTTAAGTTTATCTCTTATTCTCTGCGGAAGTGAGTTCAGCTGAGAGGTTCTGGCCCACTGATCTAGTAACAAATTGGCCTGTTCTAATGGGCTGTGGAACTGCGGAGTGGCGACAGCTTTACCTGACAACCTGCTGATTTTTCTCCATACTTCAGCTGCAGAAGTTTGGTGGTTAATACTCTGCAGGAATTGCTCCCAATGTTTACTGCGAATTTGAGCCTTTAATTCTCTGAATTCTTTATTAGCTCTGAGGAATCGTAAAAGATTTTCTGATGTCATGTTATCCCTATAACAATTAGCAGTTCCTGAACTCGTTTATGCTCCCTACTTAAGATGGGGTATTTATCCACTTTGGTGCGTGAGGGACTGGGGAACTTTTTTTCTTTGAGAGTTTTCTTGGGCAGACCCATGTATTGTAGTAGTCAGTGACAACTTTTATCAGGTCCTGAGAGTAATTTTCGACAGTGGTTACGACATAGGTACTATACCAGTCATAAACACGTGCCTTGAAGTGATGCTCCAGTCCCGGTGGGATTGTAATTTTAGGTCTGGGTGCTTTGTGAGCTATGCTGTTGTCAACAGTATACTCTGTTAGGATTGCAAAGTGGTCACTGACTAACTCTCGAACCAGTGAAGTACAAACATTACCATGTACAAGATCTTTGCCAATTACATAATCTAACCTGCCACCTGCCAAATGAGTCTGTTTATCTGTGTCATATACAGTCATCGATCTTCTATTGACGAAATGTTTAAATTCCTCCCATTGCTGTTACTCTGGTGATCACCAAATTGTGTGTGTCTAGCATTGAAATCTCCCATACATAATGTTCCTTGATTATGGAAATTGGGGTAGAGAACTGGTCAGAAACTTTGAGCTCCTGGCATACACATTATATAATGAGAGCTAGAGAACCCAGAAGCAGTCTTAATTCTTAAATGATGAAACTGCACGTCGGTGTTCCCGGACTGTTTTACTAGTTCATGTGGCAGTGTTAGCTTTACATAAGTCAACAAACCCGTCATGGCTGTATTTACATATGAGCAATACTACTACCTTTGAGTTTAGGCGCTATTTTCATGTTGAGAAAGTAGCAGCTGCAAACGGTTCTTGTAGCAGATTACATCGACATTGTTTCCCGCCGTTACGAATATAAAACTCTAGGTCATTAAGCCTAGGCTTAATACTACGCATATTCCATGATATGAATTTGATTGTGCGTTTTATTAATATCCATAAATGAAGAGTTTTTTATTTGTCTTTATAGTTCTGGAGAACTATACTTCATTCTGTAATATCCTCTGATGGTAACGCATTTTACTTTACAGAAAGCACACATATACATTGCTGTACAACCATACTTCTCCTCAACATAGGACAGACCTTAATTTAAAAGTACACTTAACCATTTAAACTATTAATTCTTAGCTTTTTTTCTGCTTCGTAGCTCAATCCCGTGGTGGGTGTTGTGGGGGGGGTGGGGGGTGGGGGGGGGGGGGGGGGGGGGGGGGGGGGGGGGGGGGGGGGGGGGGGGGGGGGGGGGGGGGGGGGGGGGGGGGGGGGGGGGGGGGGGGGGGGGGGGGGGGGGGGGGGGGGGGGGGGGGGGGGGGGGGGGGGGGGGGGGGGGGGGGGGGGGTGGGGGGGGGGGGGGGGGGGGGGGGGGGGGTTCAGTTGGTGTTGGGGGGGGAAGACATTCGGGGGACCGCGAAATGAAGCGAAGCCTTATCAGGGTCCGTGTCACGTAGTTCCTGACCACTTGTCTTCCCTCGCTAGTGGAGAGTTTCAGCACGGGCTCCCACACACTGACCACTATTAATGGAGGAATTGGTATCATGACACCGTGGATGCTGTCATCGCGGGATTCTTTATCACTGATGGCAGTACTGGCCTCGGTAACTGAGTCGGGCGAGAGTGGCCACAGAAGTCCTTTTTCATTTTTTCTATATCTCGCTTCAGTGTCTGCATTATAAACAAATTTACCAATCAAAATTAAGTTTTCTTCTTTGAGTGCTTGAAATGATTCCACTGGTTGTTCTGCACTGATATTTCCTTCCGTGGGTGTTGTGACGTCACCACTGACGTCACAGTCACGCGCGGCCTAGCGGGGGATTTTGACCCCGGTGCGGCCTGCGGTCAACCATGGACGCGGGAGTGGAGACAGCGGGTAGGGTAGGGTAGAGAGGAGGGAGGGGAGTGAGGGTTTGAGTTCGAAAGGATGACCAGGGAGGGCGTAGGCGGCGGTCTAGGCAGGTGAGGTGAGGGTGAGAGTGCCCAGGGGAGAGGGAGCGGGGCTATAGGTACCAGGGGAGGGACGAGAAGAGGGGGCTGGCGCTCAAAGTTGTGTGTTGTCACGCCAAAGGACGAGGGGAGGGGATGGGGAATATGAAGACGCGTCCTCTCAGCTGTGAGACGTCGGGTCGAAGAGAGAGGTGAGAGGCTCGGATGAGGTTGCCAGGTGGGAGAGGGAGGAGGGGGTGGGGGAGAGGCTGGTGCCAGGGAAGTGGCGAGAAGGAGTTGGAGCAGACGAAGGGAGAGGGGGGGTGGGAGTGTTGCCAGGAGGGGAGGTGATATGGTGAGAGGTTGGGGGGGGTACGGGTTGAGCGTGAGGTCCGACGATAAGCGTGGCGCACCGCGATGGCGCCCGACGGTTTTGGGTGTCTGCAGGGTTTGTAGGCGCATCGGACTGGGCTGTTTTGGGTGCGGGCGTCCGCGTCGAGAGAGCCACTGCGCCAGCCGGACGATGTGGGCGGGGGGGAAGGGGGGCAGACGGTGGCGCGTCCTCGCTGTCCTCGGAAGCAGGGTTGCAATTGGGGAAGTGGATGTTGCATTGAGGCCCGAGGACAGATCGCTAGTCTGAGAAGAACCTCCGTCATACTGACGTCGACCTTCGTCACACAGCTTGCGACCGTGGCATGCAGAATCGGAAAAAAAAGTGTAGTGCAGTTCAGGCAATTACTGAAAATGTGCAAGTGTCTTACCGTATAGTTTGATTTAGAACCTGAACAATATTCTGTGTCTTGTCGCAATTTTAGATGTGGCGAGAGATGTCAGTTGTAATAGTTTTTTAGTATCTTACCGCGACAATGCCACTTTGGTATAACTGGCCAGCGGAGTAAGCATGGGCCAGGCGACTGATGGTGATCATTGTTAGGTCGATTTGAGAATTGTGACTAGCGGAAAATTTTGATTGTAGATTTGGGAGATGATATTTCAATTTCAATGTACTAATTTTTGGAACCCCTGTGATGTATTGATACCAATACGTTTGTCTATTACATTTTCTTATTTTACATATCAGACGAGATGGAGAGAAGTGCAATGTAAGTAATCCGGTGTGCTAGATAGAGTTGATGGCCGGCACAATGTGAGTTACTAAATTAAAGTTCATTTACGAACCGACGAACAGGAATGCTGGGGGTAAATACTATCCTTATTGTGTAGGTTTTGATAGGAACAATCGAATATTCTAGACTCACGCATGGTTATGGAACTATATTGCGAGATAAACGTTATATACCAGAAGGCAAGAAAGATAAGATTCAATCATTATAAAGCTCACAAAAAAACTACACAGAATAATAGTTTACTGATGTGTTTTATCGAGAGAGAGGTAAACCTGCTCTCTACGATGCTGCTCTTACTCTCTCGTCTCTCTCTCCGAGCTTTAGGCCTCTCTCCCCATCTCTCTACTCTAGCTCGACCTCTCTTTCTATATATATTATCTAGTATATATATATATCTATACTATATCTATAGTATACATGCACCAGCACTACAAACACACGCACACGCACAGGACACAGACACTCGAGACACACACACACGCCACAGACATACACGAAACACACACAGCCACACACACAAACAACAGACACACACAACACAACATGAACACACACACATACGCCACACGACACGAACCACCACACCCAAGTATATAAATATGGATATATTGTATATATGAATAGTATTAGTATAGTACACGTCATCTCTATAAGTATATATATATATATATGTACTAATGTAAACAGAGTATACATAAATAAGATTGTATATGTATATATATATATAATATATGATTAAATGACTATAGAGTTAATTATATGAATATAGTAAATATATTGGTCTGTAAGTATATGGTAATATATAATGCCACCGACGGAGAGGAGACGAGGGAGAGGGGGGGAGGAGAGACCCCCCCGAGAGAGGCCGAGACGAGGGGGGGGGGTAGAGATGCTGAGGAGCTTAAATATATATACGAATATTATATATATGATATAGATTATATGATATCTAACACCATATATATGCTCTAATATAAAGTATAATTCCTATATAATATATTGATAATTGGTATATATATAATTTTATGCTGACTATATATGTTAATATATTATATATTTAATTTAGTTATATTATATATATATATATATATATTATCTACTAAATATATATATGTATATATATTACATTTGTCTATGTCTTTTTATATATCTATTATATATATCTATATATGATATTTACATATAATATATATTATATTGATAATATATATTTATATATATATATATATATGTACATATATACATATTAAGAATATTATTATATATGTTTTAGTATAAAAAATATATATAACTATATAGAGATATATAGATATATATAGTATATATATATGATAATTTCAGATTTAAGTTATATAAATATAGTGTTATTTGATTAATATATATCTCTAATATATGTATATATAAATTATATATATATATATATATCTATATGTAATAAAATATATATATATATATATATAATTATATATATATTATTATATATATATATATGTATATTTCTTATATATATATATATATATATATATATTATATATATGTTGATATATATATACATAATAGATCCATGTATTTTCCCTAAATGTCTATCTATGTAATTATGAATAGTCAGAATATATAAATAATATATAATGATATATATATAGTATATATCTTTATAATATATATATATAGTATAAATATAGTAATATATATATGGGCGCCGTGTGTGTGTGAGTGGTGTTTGTGTGTGTGTGTGTTTTGGTCAGGTGTGTGTGTGTGTGTGTAGTCTGTAGGTGTACTGCGTATGTGTGTGTGAGTGTTGCTTCTATATCGCTATGCTTCATTTAATCTATATCTATATCTACATATATATATATATTATATATGTAGAAAGTATATGTAATATATATATATATTGTATATATACTATATATTATATATGTGTGTGTGTGTGTGTGTATGTATTTATGTATCTATGTATATCAGATCTTTTCTTGTTTATTTTTCTCGTTATAGAAAACTTGATATGTAAAGAAAGGTGAAAAGTAAAGGAATAATAAAAAGAAGAGGCAAAAGAGCGAAAGATTTGTGTGTATGAGTGTGTATGTATGATTGCATGCCTGTTCTTGCGGTAAATATTTACAACATGTAGTCTTTACCTAA
>NW_028234436.1:4240605-4243105 GCF_977035675.1 Penaeus japonicus
TTTAACTTCACTCTCCTTCGAAAAATCCACCAAAAGGTAAACAAACTCAAAATCAGCAGAGACCATGTTTTCCTAAAATGGTTTGTAATCCAAGTCTAGGATAATGATGCCTATTATATCCAATATAGATATTACTTTCCAAACGTGGCATGCTCATATGAAGTATTGATAACAAAAAATATTCTGAAAATATGCATTTTTTCGCCCGTGTAACTACCGGGAACACCCGCTTCTAGAATACCAATCTAGAAATCCAATGTTCATGTCATGTACTCGGCGCGCTAGGGACTTAGAATACGGTTGCTAGAGACCTTGTGGTAACCACTGACGCCTGAACCGCATCACCGAACACGACCATTACCCTCTTCCAAACATGGCGGATCTAACTTCAAACTTCCACGGGGCAAAACTCTCTCCAAGTCTGACCTTCTGAAAGGTTACTTGCAAGTCCTCGTGTACCCGGAAGAAGTCGCCGAGGCAGCTATCATCACGCTCTTGGACATACAGCTTCTCCTAGTCCACCATCGACCTCCTCTACTGTGCCTGCTACGTACACGACATATATATGTACACAAATATATTTATATATAGTATAAACATTATATATATATATATATATATATATATATATATATATATATACATATATATATATATAATTTAATTTACGACACATGTACACACGCATTCATGACTTCATGATTTAAACATTGAAAGATTCATTCTGGTTGGACTACTATGAGAAAAGATTAAAATAATTAAATTGGTAAACTTTATAATTCTTTTGACTCTATCATCTACTATGCCGTTTCATTTTGTTCTTTACTCGATATTCTGTTTAAGTGCTCTTTTCCTCTTCTTATCTTTATCTTCCTTCATTCTCCTCCTTCCCAGCGTCCCTTTCAACAGTATGTAGCTTGCAAGGACAATTATTGCATCGTGATTCGACTTTCCTGTCTGGTGTATCCGCAGGAGCAGACGCAGCGGGGCGGCGTGCATTTCGAAGCCGTTTCTAAGACCTGCTCCGACTCCTTCAGTGACTGAGGAGGCGAGAGACGGAATGGAATCGGAAACAGATTTCGGAGGAGTCGGAAGAGTCTGATTAAAGTGTTAAGAGACATTGCTGAGCTTACGAAGTGTCATTCTGAATTGTATTCTTGTTAATAATATGTCGAAAATTTCGGTGATAATTGAGATTTCCTTTCCGCTTTATAGTGCATGCGATATACGTTTCATTCCTTGATTATGTAACAGTTGCATGACAAAGGATTTCAGGAGGGCACCGCAGCAGAGGATGCTGGCATATGCAACACTAGCGTTGCCTCAAAATTGAAGATGGTACGTGGACTGATTTCAAAAGTGTAGTCTGGCGTTTCAAAGAAGTGTGTGTGTGTGTGTGTGTGTGCGTGTGTGTGTGTTTGTGTGTGCGTGCGTGTGTGTGTGTGTGTGCTTGTGTGTGTGTGCGTGCGTGTGTGTTTGTGTGTGTGTGTGTCTGTGCGTGTGTGTGTGTGTGTGTGTGTGTGTATGTGCGTGAGTGTGTGTGTGTGTGTGTGTGTGCATATATTCTACAGATTTAAGGCAAAGAACTGATCCAAAAGTCATCAAAAAATACTGTCAATATGGTTCTTTTAATCTAATTAAATGTTACTTTATGTATCTAAAATTAATAGGAATTTTTTTTTCGAATAATGACAATAATTGCAAAATTGCAGCCGTTTCTAACTCGCAAAGGGAATCAATGCCGATTATTGGATAGCCATCAATGTCCACCAGTGCCTTTGCAATACCATTATTGCTAAGCATCAGCGTTAACACCTCCAATGTCGTCCGGTAGTTAGCAATCACATTGCAAAGCAGAAGGAGAAACGTTCAATGGCATTTTCTAATAGAATTTTGAGCGCTATTTACTTAATTGGTCGTTGAACAAGCCGGTCTTTAGAGGGGGGAGGGGAGCAGAATAGACTCGCAGGAGAAAGGTCGAATTGTGTTTTATAACGCATTCGGCACTCATACGCGTTTTCCCTCGGTGAGCCAATATTTTCAATATTTCCCCGCATATTCACACTCAAATAGACACCGTACAAATGTTTGTGTGTTTATACACACACACACACACACACACACACACACACACACACACACACACACACACACACACATATATATATATATATATATATATATATATATATATATATATATATACATATATATATATATATATATATATATATATATATATATATATATATATATATATATATATATATGCATACATGTTTGTTTAGTATATATGAAGAAAAACAGACAGAGATAGAAGTGAAAAATCACATTCATCAGTAAAGAATAAATAGATAAATAGATAAATAAATAAATAATCCTTACATTTAATGATTGTTCGTGCACCAGGAAGTGACTTGCAATTGGAACACCTTGTTATAAACGAGTATAATCCCCAGAATATGGGAGGCTGTAGATCGAAAAGCTGAAGTTAACGTAT
>NW_028234436.1:4335605-4343105 GCF_977035675.1 Penaeus japonicus
AGGAAGTAGGGCAGGGGCGTGTTTTAAAAGGGATCTTTCCCCCGGTCCTCCCCTTTCAATCTTTTTAGGGGGGTCATCCCTGCCAACGCAGGGCCAAAAAACGGATATGTTTTTATATTAAGGGGGGAATTTAAAATAATTTTTATAATAAATTTACCATATATTTCTTTTTTAAATTTTAATTTTAAAATGTATGAAATATATATATGTTTTGGTGGGTTGGGTGTGGGGTGTGTGGGTGTTGTGGTGTGTGGGTGTGTTGTGTGGTGTGTGGTTGTGTGTTGGGGTGTGTAAAGATTATTTAATTCCCACACAAACCATTTACCAAAACACACCAACACACCAACCATAATTTTAAAGGGATTTGATAATGATTATTATTTTTATTTTTTTTTATTTTTAAAATTTTATATTTTTTGTATTTAATCATACATATAATATTAAATTTTTTTAAATATTATTTTTTTATTTAATTTGTTGTGGTTTTGTTTTTGGGTGTGAAATTTATTAATTTTAAAATTTTACAAAACACACCTTAAATTTAAAGTGTTTGTGGTGTGTTGTTGGTGTTGTTTTGTGGTGTGGTGTGTTGTGGTGTGTTGTTGTGGTGGGTGTGTGTGGGTGGTGTTTTGGTTTGTTGTTGTGTGTGTGTGGGTGTGTTGGTGTGTGTGTTGTTGGTGGGTGGTTGGGGGGGGGGGGGGGTTTTTGTGTTTGTGTGTGTGTGGGTGTAGGGTGTGCTGTGTGAGTGTGAGTGTGTTTGGTGGTGTGTGGGGGGGGGGGGGGGGGGGGGGGGGGGGGGGGGGGGGGGGGGGGGGGATGAGGTGTGTGTGTGTGTGTGTGGCGTGTGGGGTTTTTGTGGTGTGTTTTGGGGTTGTTTGTGTTGTTGTGTGGGGGTTTGTGGGGGGTGTGGTGTGTGGTGGGGGTTGGGGGGGGGGGTGGTGGGGTTGTGTTTTGTGTGTGGTGGTTTGTGTTGGTGTGTGGTGTGGTGGTGGTGTGTGTGTGTGTGTGGGGTTTTGTGTGTGTGTGGTGTGTGTGTGTGTTTGGTGTGTTTTGTGTTTTTGTGTTTGGGGGTGTTTGGTTTTGGGGTGTGGTGTGGTTGTTGTAATTTTTAATTTATATATTGAAATTCATTTTTATATTTAATATATAATATTTATTTTTATTATATTTAATATATTTTTAATATAATTTTTATAATATTATATTTTTAATTTATTAAATTTTGAGTTATTTTATAATTATAAATATAAGAATATTATTTTTTTTTTATAGTATATATGTATATTTTTATAGATTTGTTATTTTTTAATATAGTTTTTAATTTATTAATATATGTATTTTAAAATGTATTATGGATAATATATATTATATATATATAATAGATATATTTATATACATATAATAGTAAGCAAATATATATAATAGGATGTCTATATATATCATATATATATAGATATATTTACATATATATATCTTAGAATAAATTTAACATATAGTAACCACATAGATATCTTTTTTTAACATATATAATATATATATATAATTTATATATATAATAGATATAAATTATATATATATATTTATCTTTCATTCACACAGACATACTTTTTAACAGTTATAATATATAAATATATATTATATAATATAGATATTTTATATATTTATTATAGATATATATATATAATAAAAGTATAGTATATATATATATATATATATGTATGTATATATAATACATATAATTATATATATATATAATAAATATATATATATATATATAATATATAAATATTTATATATATGAATATAAAAATAAATAATCTGCGGAGTAGGCGTTGTTATTATATAATTATATATGTATGATATATTACATATATATATA
Organism: Penaeus japonicus; assembly: GCF_977035675.1. Classification (NCBI taxonomy): domain Eukaryota; kingdom Metazoa; phylum Arthropoda; class Malacostraca; order Decapoda; family Penaeidae; genus Penaeus; species Penaeus japonicus. The sequence continues at coordinate 4,337,485 of NW_028234436.1, forward strand.
TATAAAAAATAATCGTATATATATTTAATATAATAAATATATATAAATATATATAATATATTATACACAAAAAATAGTGCTTTGTTTAACATTTTATATATAATCATATATATATATATATATATCTATAAGTATATATATATTTATAATACTATAATATATCAAAACATAATACAAGATACAATATAACATGTATACATGTACACGTAATATATATATTTTTTAGTGTCTATTCGAGACATATATTATATAGTTATATAAATATAAAATATAATATATATATATATTAATATATCAATAATGTATAAATAATACTATATATTATATATATATATATATATATATATATATATATATATATTAATGTAATATATATAATATGAACAATGTTTTTTTTTCTCCTGCTGACAGTCCATCGAATCCTCCAACAACATGTCTCACGACTGATACCTTACGCCGGATACCTTCACACAACAGACCGTCGCCGTCCCGAATGACCTGACTTGACCTGTGCCCCTGGTTCCGAGGGGGGGGGGGGGGGGGGGGGGGGGGGGGCTCTTCAACTGTTTCCGCCCTGCCTTCATTTCCGTACACCTCTCTTCACAAGACTATCTTGTAGCGTGTTGGAACTGGAACTGAAACTTCCACCGAAGTGGAAATGGGACAGATAAGTCTGATGGAGAGTTCAGATGAAGAAGAAAAGTTTGAAAAATGATGAAAAGTAGTAGGTATAGTTTTGGGAGGACGAAACTCCCTGTCTGTCTTCTTAAGTTGTTATGTTCACTCGAAAAATTCAAAGAGGCCTACAAGATCGGAAGGTGGGATCTTGGTCTTGGCGTTATTAAAGTTGATTGAAGTCTTGAGGGTGATTAAAATGAAGGTGGGTAGAAAGAGGTCTTAGTCTCGCAGGTTTGGGGTTCAGGAAAAAGACATTCTTAACTCTATACTAATCATTCTTAATGTTAGTTAAATTTATTCATTTATTTTCATTTTTTTGAAAAGTGGAGAGCGGAAGAGAAAGTGGTTAAAGGAGCTAAAGAGATAGTGAAAATGAAACTTGGGAGGAGATAAAGTGGGAGCGGAGAGAGCATTACCCTTTTTTCTTTTTAGGTCTGCCAAGAGAAGGAAGTTCGAGGATAGAGTGCAGGTGTACCCCTGGCAGCCGAACAAAGCCTCGGGAGGCAGTCGGGATACCAGAAGACCGAGTAATGACTATCCTGAATAACGGAAGTATGTAAAGTGAAAAGGAAGTGATGAAGGGAGAGTGGAAATTAAATGTGCGAGGAGATCAAGTGATAGAAGGAAAGCTCAGAAAGCTGGAGAGTGAATAAAGCTTCTAAGACCAGGGGAAAGAAGTGAGAGAAATAGCAGGCATGTGCGGCCTTAGTAACTGAACAAAGCCACAGGTCAACCCCTCGGGAGGCAGCCAGACACCAGAGCACCTAGCATGCTATTCATTAGAATTTTTTATTATTATATATATATATATATATATTCTTTTTTTTTCTTTCTTTCTTTCTTTCTTTTTTCGAAGCTCTGCCCACGCTGCACTTCACCCGTCACTGCTATGCATGATGTGCGTGGTTAGCGCTGAAGTGGAGCCCTAAGGGTTAGCTTGGGGTCTAGGTTAAATGTTCATTGATTCTGGTGAGGCTTTTGGGCCACCAGGCATCTGTGCCCTCTGGACGAGAGTAGAGGCAAGTGTAGAGCTCCTCATCCTCATTTTGGATTCTTCTCCATCTTCTTTCTTGCTGGTGGAACCTCTTGTTGATCGCCTCGATCCTTAGTCTTGCATGGATCTCTTGCGCGGTCACTACTTGAGGAAAGTGGATATTCAGAATCCAATCTCAAGTTCACTATCTTTTCGATAACTTTTCCTGGGACTTACGGTAGAGAAATAGGTCTAATTCTCTACTATATACTTTTTTTCCCGGCTTTCGGAGTCATCCTGATTGTTGGCTCTTTGAAGTAATCAGGGAAGTAGCTAGTCATGAGAGAGGCATTGTATATGTTTGCCAGTCTCAACAACATCTTGTTTGGATGATTCTGGAGGATTGTCTTGTTGATCCTGCTTTTGCCTGGTGCAGTTCTAATCTTAAAACTCTGGATAGTTAATTGGACATCTCTAGGCCTGATCTTGGCCATTAGTGGGTCGGTGGGATCTAGTCTTGTGAAATCAGCAGCTACTTCTGTAGATAGAATGTCAGTGTGTCTTCTTATTTCTTTAATGATAGACTCCTCGAAATTACTGTCAAAGTTCTCTTCTTCATCTGTAATTTCTGAACAGGTTTTTTTGTTCTTCTTCATAGATCTTCTGATCCTGTTCGTTGAGGAGGTAGCTTCTCCTGCATTCGTTTCTTCCCATCAGCTACTTGATTGCTGTCCAGAATGATTGTGGGTCTTTTCGGTCCCATTCGACCTTCCTTACAAGGTCTTCCCACTGGTCATTTGCTACTCTCTTCCATTTATGTGAGAGTTTTCTTTGCACTGTTCTGTATCTTGCTCACAGGTTTTGTGTCCATCCATGAATTCTTGCATAGTGATGCAGGTGATTCAACTGTAAATCTATCAGTCTTATATCTGGTGTCAGTCTTGGATGGGGGACAATCAGGAGTGTATAAAGGTTGCGTTGGTCGTTTGGTAAGTACTTTCCGGCTCCTTGGCCACCAATGGTGGTTTGTGTGAGTGTTATTGTGTGTTTCTATGTTGTTTACATAGAGTGGATCGTATGTTTGCAGCTCAGCACATACATGTTTATTTGTTGTGTTTTTGAGATTGTATGTAGTGGTACTGGGGTGTATTCAAGTATGGATCGGAGGACTGTTTTAGTTCGTGTTGTACATTGTGTGAATCCATGTACTTTGGCGAGTGTGATGTTTGCTTCTTTTATGCGTTGTATTACGTGTGTGGATACACCCCATCTGTTGAGGGAGAGGCCAAGTAGTTTGCCATTGTTTGCGTTTGATATGTCTGCATTGTTTACTTGATTGTTTGGTGGGTTTGTGAACTTTTATGTATTTGTTTGGATATTTCATTTCCTCTAGAATGTGTTTGTGAGTGGTGGATATATTCATTATGTTCTTTGATTTGCTTGTATGTGTATTGATTTGTATGATGTCATCTGCATAAGATATATAGTTGCTGTAAGGTGTTGGGAGAGGAAGGTCTGCAGTGTTTAGTATGAAGTGTTGGTGCCAGAACACTTCCCTGGGGAACCCCACTCCTAAGGGGTGTGGGAGGCCAGTGGAAGTGTTTGGAGTGCATGTTTACGGTTCTGTTGTCGAGAAAGTTGCTAAGAAGGCAGGTGGCACGGTGTGGAAGGTGTAAGTTGATAAGTTTGTGTTTCAGTCCACTATGCCATACCTTGTCGGTTATTGTTTACATAGTGGACTGATTTGTTTGGCTTGGGTATGAGTGTAACACAGGCGTGTTTGAATAGTGTTGGATAAAGTCCTGTGGCTAAAGAAGCGTGAAAATTTGACAGAGTCTGTGTATCATGTTTGAAGGAAGGTTTTGAAGAATTGTTTTGTTTCGTTTGCTTGGCCCAGGCGCTTTGTTTTTTGCTTGTTGTATAATCTCTGCAACTTCTCTTGGTGTTATTGGCGTGGTGAAAAGGCCTGTGCTGCTTATTATGGTGAGATTAATTGTTTCTGTGGGTTGTAGGAGGTGTTTTGTGTGTTGTAGCAACTCATGTATTTCATTTATGTAGTCTGTGATTTGAAAGTTTCCCTGCCAGAAACGTCTGTGTAATGTTTCCATTCCCTGTATGGTGTCAATTTTCTCGTTTTTGTCATTGTATATGTGTGAGCAGCGTTGTTTATCAATCCCCATTAGTTTTTTATGTAAGAGTTCAAGAATTTCTTTGAGTCTGTATGGTTCTGGCAGAGTTGGTTTATAAGTGTTGTCTTTGTATGTATGTATTTCTCTGTTTGAGTTTTGTAATTCTGCTTGTATTTGTCTGTATCTGTCCTCAATTCCTGATCTCATCCTCGTGTTTGGGCGAGTTGATGGATGTTGTGGTATTGCGTAATAAGAGAGTGAAGGGTGTCGTTTTCCTTGTATTGAGGGATGGTTCTGTATGTTTTGGAATGTGAGCTTGCCTGGCTGTGTTGATGTAGTGCCAGGATTCCAAGCATGTTGTGGGATTCCCTTGTAGTTCAGGTTTGTGAGAAGGTTTCCTCGAAGGAATCTCAATTTGCCTGTTTGAAGTTTTCCTTTGGATGTGAAGGGATCATAATTGGGTTTGTTTATATCGTGGCAACTATGGGGAGGTAGTCGCTTGTTGTTATGTCACTTTATGTTAGGTGTGCATGTTTGTTTGTGAGGACCATAACTGGTGTGGTTGCTGACCAATTGTTTATGCGTGTTGGAAAGTGTGGGTCGATGTGTTGTAGCGTGCCGTCGTGGACGCGAGAGACGAGCCCTTGTCCCACGGTGTTTGTGTAATTGTAGCCGAATGTATAGTGTTGTACATTCCAGTCTCCGAGTGTATATGCAGGTTTTTTGTGTCTGAGGAGCTGAATATGTCCTGGTCAGGTATCTAAAGTCGTCGAGGTGGTCGGTATATTGTTGCTATGAAGATGGGACCATGTGGCGTGTTAATTTCCACCGTCATGAGCTCTTACGTGAAATTGTGTATTTTGTGCGGTCGAACGTTCACTGCAGTACATTATGTAGTACTATTGTGAGGTAGTTAAGTATTGAGGGAAAATGATTCATGCTATCTGTTCTGTGTCTGCATGAAGGTATCCATTGCTCAGTTCGTCTATATGATTATATTTTATTATGTGTATGTTGGAGATGTCCATCACAGCAGCAAAGAGGTGTTTGTGTAGTGTGTTGGCTGTAACCATCTCTACATTGGACGAGTCGCGGGGTGTTCTGGGCAGGGCCCTGTGCTTTTCTTTTCTTTGTCTTTAGTCTGCCGGTTGCGTGAGTTGGATCTACTGCACTCCTTAAGGTGTGTTTGTGTGGCTTGTTTTGGCCTGACAGTTGTTTGTGTAGCTTGAACCGGTGTTTGTACCGTCGGTTCTGCTTTATTTCGGTTTGTTTAGCTGTTGCTTCTTGTTTAGGTGACTGGGTGACGTTTGACGGCAACCTTGTGTTTGTCTCATCTGTCGGATTGTATTCTTTGTCAGGTATGAGTTTTATCTGATTATCCAGAGTCATAGTTGCCGACGTGCTGAGGTTTGTGTTGGGAGGGATTACATTTAAGATTTCCCATGAGTCGGATTCTCCCAAGTCGAGCTGTGGGAGGTTGTTGTGGGCGAGTGCTGTCTGGAACCGATTGTTGGGTTAATCAGGTTCTGGATGTGTGCATAAAGAAGGGTAATGAGGATTTCTTTCCAAAGGTGATCTGGGAGTGCCAGATGCACTGTTTATTATATTTTTTCTTGTTTTTATATGTCTTGTCTAACTTCGTTAATTAATAATTTCCAGGAGTTTGTTGACTGTGGCTTGTGCCGTTTTCTGTGCGACTTATTTTATTAGTTTAATTTCCCTTGGCTGTTTGTATTGAATTCCAGGGTTGGAACTATTCACACGGAACTGCACGACGTGGTGCAAAAGCACAGTAGTCAAATTGTGGCTCGAGAGAACCATAGGTTGGAACACTGTTTGGC
>NW_028234436.1:4348105-4355605 GCF_977035675.1 Penaeus japonicus
CTTTCCAGGCAAAGCAATCCAGAAAATGAAAGTTTTTCCTTTCTTTTAGTGGCAGTGTTATTAATTCTGTTATGTGCCGTTACTGTGTTTTTTGTGATTTCATATGATAATATAATATAATATATATATATATATATTTTATATATATACATATATATATATAAGTATATATATATATATATATATATATATGTGTGTGTGTGTGTGCTTGTGTGGTGTGTGTGTGTGTGTGTGTGTGTACATACCACACACACTTAACACACAAACAAACACTAACACACACAACACACAGACCTCACTAATCACACACACTAAAACACCTACCACAACACACACACACACACACACATATATATATATATATATATATATATATATATATTAATTATATAATTTCAACATTATAAATAGATTTCATAGGATTGATATATACTGTAGAATAATAATATTATACAATATTATATATATATATATAATATATAATATATATTTAATATATATATATATACTGAGAGGTATACCATAGTGAAGACATATATAATATATATCTAAATATACTGAATATTATATTAGAATATATATGTTATATATGTTGAGGGTCGTGTGTTTATAGAGTTTTTTTGAGGGATGATTGTTGTTAAGTCTTTTTTATTATAGATTAGTATATAGGATAATATATAGAGTATTATCGGATATATACTATACATATATTAAATATATATAATACGAATATATTATGATTGTTATATTTATATGAATATATATATATACATATACTGATATATATAATTATTCAATATATGGTATACTGGTTAAATCATAGAGCGTAACACTACATTTTAATTTTTGAGTTATACCATATATCAATTGTGGTATTATCAGATATATATATATCATATGTATATAAGTATATATTATATATATATTGATATATATAGTATATATATATATATATATATATTGTTGTATACTATAGTTCATTATTTATATATATATATATTGAATATAATATATATAGTTCATACTATATATATATATATCGTATATACATATATATGTATTTCACAAGTTTGATCAGTATGTTTAGAGTATATAAGCATATCAAAAGATATATATATATAGATATTTTTTGATATAAAAATGTATGTAAGTGTGTGCTGTGTGTGTGTGCAGTGTGTGTGTGTAGTGTGTGTGTGGGTGTGGAATATAGATGTTATGTATATATACTAGATAATATTACATATGTTTATATAAGTCATACTTATATATATATATAAATTGGTATATAAGTAAATACTTGATTTATATATATACTATGCGCTACGATATATATACTACATTATGTTGTGTGTTGGCAGAGTGTGTGTGTGTGTTGGTGTGTAGTGTTTGTGTGTGTGTGTGTGTGTGTGTGTATAAATACTCAAGCAATACTATATTATATATTCATATATATACTGTATTTTAGATATTATATATATCATATATATTATATATAAACCACCACACACACACACACACACACACACACACACACACACACACACGGCACGACACACTATATATTTTTGCTATGCATATATCATAATATATATATATATTATTCTTCACTATTTTACTATATATCATATATATATCATATATATAAACAGATCAGATATAGAATTATATACCTATGTGCTGTCTATATATAATATCTCACTGATATAAATAGATATATATATATACTATATATTCTAATATAGTAATATACTATGTGTGTGTGTGTGTGTGTGTGTGTGGTGTGTGTGTGTTTTGTGTGTGTGTGTGTGTGTGTGTATGTGTGTTACTTGTGTGTGTGTGTGTGTCTCCACATACACACACACTAACACACAAACAAACACTACACACACACACACACACAGACACACACACACCCACACACACTCACACTCACATCACACACCACACACACACACAATCTCACACAACACACCACACACACACACAAGGGGATTGGGGGGGTGGGGGGCATCATTATATATATATATATATATATATATATATATATATATATATTTATATATATAATATTATATATATATATTATATATATACACTATATATATATTTATATATATATATATATATATATCATATAATAACTATATATATATATACCTATATATATATAATATATATATATACACATCATAAACTCATATATATATATATATATTAATAGTATATATATATATATAATATATATATATATATATAATTTATATATGAATATATATAATACGATATTATTAGTCACTATATAATTCATCGTACTGGATCATATATCAATGTATATATGTAATAATATATATAGAATATATATATATATTATATATATATATATGATTGTATATATAATGTATATATATATATATATATTATATATATATATATATTAATATAGTGACCATATAATTTCTAGTATATCAGTTATGTTTATATATATAATCATATATATATATAATTTATATATATATATTATATTTATATAATATATAATGGCATATATATATATATTTTAGGTGTGTGTGTGTGTGTGTGGTTTGGTGTGTGTGTGGTGCTGTGTGTGTGGTGTGGGGATATATATATATATATATATATATATATATACTATATACTTATCAAATTTTTATGTGTGTGTTGTGTGTGTTGTGTGATGTGTGTGTGTGTGTGTGTGGTGTGTGTGTGTGTGTGTGTGTGTGTGTGTATATATTCATAGTTATATATATATATATATATATATACGATTTAATATTATTTTTCTATATTAATATAGATAGATAATACAACAAACACACACACACCACACACACCACGCTCACCCTCCCCGTACTCTCCCACCCCCTCCTACCACACACACACACACTACACAAATATATACTCATAACATTTTATACTATATATATATATGAGAGGATATATATATATAGATATATATTTATATAGATATAGTATATAATACTATTAATATATATAGATAAATATATATATATACCATACTATATTAACTCTTTATATAATTTTTGAATTAATATATAGTATCGTATATATATATATAATAATTATAAATATATTAATATGATATATAAATAATATATTATATATATACATATATATTCATCATCATACTATGCTCACATATGTATATATACAATATATTTTAAATATATATATATATATATATATATATATATATTTGTTACTCATACAATATATATCATATAATTATATATAGATAATAGTTACGTATTATGTACATATATATGTGAATATATATGTGAATAATACATATATATATATTATATATAATTTTATTATAGATATAGTATATATATATATATAGGTGACTATATACTATAATATATATATATATAATATATATATATATATATATATATATGTACATATGATATGTGTAGTATTACTGTATATATATATCATATATATATATATATATACTCTAATTATACTATGCTATACTATTTTATATATATATTGTATCTAGTATATAATACACTATTATATCGTCATAATATATATAAAGATCGTCCTTGGGTTATAAGTTACATGAAAAAATTCATATTCTGATTTGGAAAATTATATAATTCACATAAATGGAATTGTGCTTTTAAATATTTCGGACGTATGTCTTTTTACAAATTATTATCGAAATGTTTTAAATTTATTAGTATATGAATAGTTTTTATGCTTTATGCTTTAATTCATGAAGTAAAATAAAAAGTCATATATTTCCCTTTCATTAAAAGTACATACAAAATATGATGCTGATAGGTATATTCTTTTGGGATTGTCCCTTGCAATACGGCATTATGCCTGCAACACAATAACCTAATGGGAATGATTACTGTTTACATAATGAGAATAATAGACAGCCATTTGGACGGTTTTAGCTCTCGCCGGAATCATTAGCAGGAAACGGGTATAGAGTGATCAGTAAATAGCACCGTATGTCAACAATGAGAGCATTGACACACACTCCAAAAAAACAATACACGCACACACACACCACACAACACACAACACACCACACACACATACACTCACACACACACACAACACAATTTATTTTTATATATAATATTTTATATATATATATTTATTTATCTAAATATATATATATTTATTATTATATACATATTACGCTTATATATTTTATATTATGATATATCTATATTATAATATATATATTATATATATTTATTTAACATTATACACATATATATATTTTATATTTATATATATATATATATATATATATTTATATATTATATTCCATTTAAACAAATAACACATAGATATATTTATAATATTTTTATTAGAAGATATTTATATTTTTATATAGAGTTAATTGTTAGAATATATATTTATATATATGATGTATGCCATATATATATGGTTATATATATTATATATATATATATATATATTATATATATATATATATATATATATATATATTATAACATATATATATATATATATATATATATATTATAATATATTTATTGTATAATATATATTTATTATATTATTGTATATATATATTATTATAATTATAAATATAAACTAAATATATATATATTTAATATATATATATTTTTATATATATTTAATTATATATAAATATAAATATATATAGATTATATTATATATATATATAATATATATATATATTTATACATCTTTACCTAATATATATATATATATATATATATATATCTATAATTTATATATATATATATATTATTTGTATGTATGTATAAATGTCTATATAAATATATATATATATTATATATTATTTTATTTATATATATAATATATATTATATATATATCTATATCTATATTAAATAATATATATATATATTATTAATATATATTTATATATATATAATATATCATATATATATATATATATATTATATATATATATATCTATCTATATATATTTACATACCATATATATATATATTATATATTATATATATTATATACTATATATATATATAATTCTATATGTATATTTATATACATTGATAGAACACGCTCATAATTTCTTGATAAATGTCCACATCGAGTTAACGCACCAACTTTTCTTCATTCACTTTTTCTCCTCTCTTTTCCATTTCCTTTCCTCGCTTTCGACGGCAGTCAATATTTTTCCTCCCAATGTTACGGGACGCTTTCTTCAACAACTGGGATGATTTTCGGTGTCGAGGCTGTTGTGGGTTTGTATAGGAGGGGCTTCGGGGAGGATTGAATAGATAAGTAGAGAAGGTTAGTGAAGGATTTTTTTAATATATATATTATATATATATATATAATATATATATTTATTATATATATTTTAGAATTATATAATTCATAACATATATATTAAATATATATATATGTATATAAATATATATATAGATATATATTATTATATATTATCTTTTTTATATATACATTTCATATATATAATATATATATGTATATATAAATATAAATCTTTATAAATATATATATTATTATCTATATAATATCTTTATAAATATATGTATACTATCTATGTATATATGTATATTTATATATATATTTATTCTGTATAATATATATATATATATATATTATTATATATAATATAATATAAAAATATATATAAAGTGGGTGAGATAGGAGAAAGGGGAAAGAGAGAAGAGCATCGGACGAGAGAGAGATTAAATAGAATCAACACGTCAACCAGAGGCACTCTATAAGGCCCATACATTCTTTAAAAACATTTCATCATTCACTTTGTTATATGAGTCTTTTCCCCCTTGACAGTGTCCTTTCCCTCTCTAGCACGTCTTTTATTTATTTCTCTTCTAAATATGTACATTACATATATATATATATATTATATTATATATCTATAACTAATATATATATAATATATATATGTATGTATGTATATATATATATATTTATTATTATATATATTATATATATATATATATATGTTATTATATATATACTTTTATTATATATTTATATATAAATATATATATGTATATATATATATAAATGATGTCTAAAATATGTATAATATATATATATTATTTATATTAATATATATTAATATATATTTAATATATATATTATATATATAAGTATATATATATATAAATATATATATAAATATATGATATATTTATATATATCTATTATATATACTGTATATATATTACATATATAAATATATATATATATATATATATTCATATATATATATATGTATGTATGTATAAAATATATATATATATTTTATATTTATATATATATTATATATAACATATATGTATGTATGTATATATATGTATATATATATATATATATAAATATATATAAATATATCTTTATTATATGTATATAATTATTTATATAGTTATATATATAGTATATAATATATATTATATATATTAAAATATATACATTATAATGTATATATATATTTATTTATATATATATAGATAAATATATATGTATATAATATAAAAGTATATATATATATATCTATATATATATATATATATATATATTATATATATATATATATATATATTTACACAGTATTACTCATGAATGAAATTAGATAATTGTCAATGTAAGTTAAGATGATCAGCCATTATAGCATTATTATGCCATTTGTCACTACCAATCTACGTAACATATGAGTCCAGCAGGAAAGATAATGCCAACAGTGATACGGCCAGTGCCGGGGTAAAGGATCGAGCTGAATCGATCAGTAATCCAGCTGTAGTGACATTGAATCGGTAGAGGGTTTGCCCCCCCCCCCCCTACACACACACACACACTTTGCTGCCGACTCCTAACCCTACTGGTCCACAAAATCTTCACCTAATAGTGCTCTAGCAGAACAGATTCCGCTGTAGTGACGCACATTTACATTATTCAGGGGGCGAATTCAATTCTTTGCCTCCTACCTGGTATGCAAACGTTGTAACATGTCTCATTATACATGGCGTAAATATATGGGTACTAGTTTGATCTGGATAAACTTTAAACGCGTTACTCCAGTCAACAACTTTTTTTCAGTGACAGTACACTACACCGTAACTCCACTACCACTTCATATTTTGTTTCGTGCTTTTCTATAATCGTAAAACGAAATTCAAATCGCAAATCGTCTCACATCCTATGTATGCCTGGCTATCCATGATGTAACTAATATGAATTTCAATCGTCTGTGTATTTCCACGTGTATTTTTATTACAACTTTGATTGACTATATTACACCCTATGCTAGTGTTCAAAGTCACGCAACAGTCAAAAAATGTTGATGCCAGGTGTTTGTTATTATAGCACCATTATCAGTAGTATTAGCAGTACATAAATGCTATATCTCATTGTTATCATTCTTTATTTTTATATAATATCTTTACATAGATCTTCATTATCA
>NW_028234436.1:4363105-4370605 GCF_977035675.1 Penaeus japonicus
CCAACGTCCCGCGATTGTAGTACATATGAGTATCCTGGGAAATTAAGAAAAAGCCAGGAGATAAGGCCATTAACACATTCCAGACATGCCGAAGATGAAGAGACTAAATTCAAACTTAACTACAACTATCCGAGTGTAAATAGGATGAAGTTATATATCAATGATTATTTTTCTTTTTCACCACACTATATAGTTCGCACCTTAGACATAACAAGCGACCACACTAGAAAAACACCAACTATTGCTGTGAATACTAAAGCCTCCACCTGACAGCTATAAGTAGTTCTCTTCACGAAAACAAAATTTGTTGACTTCCGGCCTGATAAAGGAAAGAGATACTGAGGTTGGCTGACTTTGGGGTACGAGTCTGGAGAGGGGGGAGAGTGTGGAATGTACGTCATTCGAGAAAAGGCATATCTATTAGATATAACTGTTATCTTTATCATTATTTAGACATTGGTGATACTAAAAATCAAAGTTGTGAAGAAAAGAAAAACATTCGCAATAAGGTAAATCAGGCACTATATATATCTAAACATAAATCTCATTTTCCATCTCAGAACGTATTTATGATCATATCATCATCGTATAATTTAGATCAAACCCTTTGTTTTGTTTTGTTTTATCTGTCAGTGTTAATACAGCTCCCTTTGCACTCTTTGCATACAGGGTTATTGGCACAATTATCATTATTATTTTCATCAAAGATACTTGTTGAAAAAGTCCCAACTAACATCTACGGCATGCAACATTATCTTAGGCTTCTCGGTTATCAGGATTTCGCATCCGGAAAATGATAAGTCTGTATTGATCATGATACATCAAACATCTCCGGTGGCTATGGCGTAATTTCTCGATTGTGTTTATTGAAACCTCATAGACATATATATATATATATATATATATATATTGTCCGTTGATATATTTTTTTTTTTTATATATATATATATATATATATATATATGTATATATATAGACATATATATATGTATATATAATATATATATATATATATATATATATATTTATATACACACATTACAGCAGTATTAAAACATGGATCAAGTGATATCAAACTTGATTAAATGATGTCAGACATGAACATTTCATATCAAACACGATCAAGTCATGTCAAACATGAACAAGCGATGTTGGTGTGAATTATCTCCTGATTAGAAAACGGGCTATCTTTGAGGGGATCCCAAGCTATTCATGGCAGGGCTGAACGACTGGACATTGACATTGCAACGTTTCTATGCATGGTGCTTGCAAATGATAATATAAACGTTATGTCTGTTTTTTGGCTAACCCGTCATTTTATTTTCTTATTTTTACTGCAGGGGGTCTTATGCCAAACGGGCAGTTTGCTTCTGTGGCGGGGGAGGGATAGCAGTGAGGCTTTCTTTCTGTAGCCAGAGATCCTTGGCGGTATGGATTTTTTTTATAAGACTGCGGATAAGGAGGCTCCTGCTATAAGTTAAAATTTGAGTTGTAAGAGAAAGGCCGTAGCCGAGCCTTATTCTTTATTATATATATATATATATATATTATTTTTTATATATATATCTATATATATATATATTATATATATATATATATATACATATATATTTGTGTCATCATTTGTGTTCAGCGGGCGGTACGAGACAGTCACTTTGTAAGATAAATTGTGTGCTCCAGTTTTATGTACAAGTTTTTGTTATAAGCCCATCATATATGTATATATATCCATGCCACCTAATTAGATATCAATGTTATGCATTTGTTTCTTTTGTGATTACATGTCGTTAGCAAAGAGCTGTGCCAAGGCTCTTTTATGTACGGGAAGTAACAATTATAACAAAACTTCACGAGCAACATTTATCTCAGACCCACTGTGCCTTCGGAGAGTGCTTACCGCTCGGCCTACTCCGTCGGAAATCTTTAAAAAAACACACTTCTTATGGAGTTGCAAGCTCGATAAGAAATGAAATTGCATCTTACTTGAATAATCAGTCAATGATCACTACAATGTCGCACACAATCAAGCGATGTTACACACAATTAGGCGATGACAAATATAATCAAGCAAAGTCATACACAATCAAGCGATATCACACACAATCAGGCGATGTTGTAGTGAATAATCTCCCGATTGGAAAATGGGCTTCCTTTAAGGGGTTCCCAAGCTATTTGTGGCAGGGCTGGACACATTTGGGAAATTACTACACCAGTGGGCCACAGGGGCCAGCACCATGACGTATGTAAACGTTTCTAATACTGTGGTGCTTTGCAACACGAATAATAAAAACGTTATGGTCTATCGCGTGTTTTAGCCTTTCCCGTCTCTTTTTATTTTCTTATTTTATTGTATGTTTTGTTTACATTCTAAAACACTGGAGCAAAGAAAGGTCTCACACCTCTTAAACCATAAACGCTGCTGGTTACCGCCTCCAAGACGTTGAGGGAGAATGCCCCCGGATGAGGAAACAAAGCGACTCAAGCTCGCACGGCCAAAGCTACTGGTACTCTCTCTCCTCATCCAAAACGGGCAGTTTGCTTATAGCAGTGAGGTTTTCTTTCCGTAAGCCAGAGATCCTTGACGGAAGACTGCCGGGTAAGAGGACCTCCTGCTATAAGTTGATATAGAGAAAGGCCGTAGCCGAGCCTTTATTCTTATTATATCTGTGTTATAAATATCCAGTGGTATTCAACGGACGGTACGAGAGACACCTTGTAAGATAAGTAGTATGCTCCAGTTGTATGTGCAGGTTTTGCTAGAATCTCATCATGTATGTATATATATCCATGCAGATTAATTAAATATCAGTTTTAAGAATTTTTTTTTTTTATGATTACATGTTTTTAGCAAAAGAGTTGTGCCCAGGCTCTTTTTGTATACGGGGAGTAACTGTTTTAACAAGATTCACGAGCAACATTTATTCCAGACCCACCGTGCCTTCGGAGAGTGCTTACCGCTTAATCATGGCAAGTTACATAAGAACTGAACTTACATCTTGCGTTGAATAATCAGTCAATGATCACTACAATGCCACACAATCAAGTGATGTCATAAGATGATAAAATGAAGTCAAACACGATCAAGTAATGGCAAACACGATCAGGTGATGTTAGATGTAATATTTATACTAGACTAACCGCCTCTTATTACGTATTTGTCACTTAAAATACCTTGTAGTTAGTAATTTTGTGTTAATATGATTAAATGATAAATTGATTGGTTAGTATTAGTATCTTTTTTTTTCTTTCTTTTTTTTTACAGTTTATTGCTTTATGATTGTGGGACATTATCGTGATATAGTGCCCTATCCCCACTCGAAAACCCTGTGTCTGTATTACTTTATACCAATGTGGGCAACGGATTTATAATTATTAATGCCAAAAATATGGTGATTGATATTAGTTGTATTCATGTGATTTAATTTATTCGCAGTAGAATATTATTTCCAAAGTTACTACATAGTTACATAAAAACCAAATGTACTTATTATTTTACGCATTGTTTCTGCTATATTTACATTTCGCTTGTTATGTAATTAATATGTAGCATGTATTCTATATGTATTGAGAATCATATTTCTGTTGCGATATAATACTTTATGTTATATCTCATGTATTCTTCAGCAAATTAATACTAGACAGAGGGACAGGTGAGGAGCGCAGCCTAGGCTGTCACGGTGCCACGATGAGACCGGACCCAGACATGTCCTCATCGCCTATTTTGCTCGTACTTTTACACCTCCAAAGATGCTCATTTTAGTTTTAATTCGAGTTGCTTTTTTAATTCTATCTCACCACAAGTTTACGCTAGGATTTTCTCACCATGACGAGCATAACAATGCATCGTTGTACTTCACTGATTGGTAACAGGGATATTCGCCTTGTGTATTTAGTATACATATTCCATAGTACCTGATATCCTCTTCATGGAGGGAAAGAAGAGTAGAGAGAAGAGAACCACATGAGACAAAGTAGGAGATGAGAGAGTGAGAGGGCTCAAGAGAGGAGAGATGAGAGAGAGAAGGGATAGATAAATAGACGACGAGGAAGTGAGAAAGTCGAAAAGTACGCGAGCGAGAGATGGAGAGAGCAGAGAATGGAGCAAAGAAAGAGGGGCGCCGATTAGGAGAAGAAGGGGGAAACTCGAGGGAAGTAGATAGAGAGAGACTTGAATTCAGAGAGAGAAGCTCGAGAGTAGAGACGGGAAAAGAGAGATAGAGAAAGATATTCATATATGTTATATATTATATATATTATATACTATATAATTATACTATTTATTATATGTGTGTGTGTGTATGTATGTCATGTACCTGTATATATATGTACTATATGTATGTACTACTATATTATAAATATATATTCTATATATATGTTCATATATATTGTATATACTATATACTTATTATATACTATATATATAGCATATATCATATATAGAGAGAGAGAGGAGAGATGAAGAGAGGAGACGTACTGAGGAGGAGCTCCAGAGGAGATGCGGGAAGCCGAGACGGCAGTAGAGTTGAGAGAGAGAGACGAGAGGGACCGGGAGAGGAGGAGATAAGAGAGATAATAGAGGAGAATGATAAGAGAGAGATTGATCAAGGATGTGGTGTGTTATATACTATATATATATATATATATATATTATATACTATGATATATTTATATATATATATATATATATCACATATAGTAATATATGTATATATATATATATATTATATATATATATATATATATATATATATGTATACAATGTATATATAAATATATATGTTATATATGATATTAATATGTATCTATAGTATACGTCTATATATATTATACATATTATCTTATACATATATATATATATATATATCATTATTATGTATAATATAAAACTATGTATATCTATATATACGCATATATATTATCTATAACTATACATATATATATATATATATATATGTATGTATGTATATATTATATATATATATACTATATTTATATATATATCTATAAATAATATCATTATATACAATATGAGTTAATATACTTACATATAAGTAAAATACATACTATATTGTATGAAATATATTATATGAATTATATTATATATATTTATATAATATATATATATATGATATTTTGAATATTTATATATATATATATTTATATATATCTATATTATATATACATTTATAGTAGATTAATATATATATATATATAAATATATTATATATAATAATATATATATATATATATATATTATATATTTTATTATATATCATATATACACACTACACGCACACACCACACTACACACCACACAGAAAATAAATTAATTTTAAGTCATTTTGTGGTCCAATAATACGTCCATGATGGTTTGCAGATATGCAGTGTTGACATAGCTTGAGGTGCAACATTCCTACCTAAGCCCATTTTCGTGCAGAGAGGTGAAACCTAGTCAGTCCAAGGACAAACTGAGACCTAACGTGAACGTACTGATCTATATCAACAGGCTTTGACTTGTCGGTCGGTATCACATCAGAGATGGAGGTTTCTGCGGGCTGAGTCTTCTGCTTAAGCCTCTCTTAACGAAGTATTTAACGGGGGTAACGGATCAGAGTCATGCATTTTATGGTGAATCCAGGTACAGTAAGGAAATTAAACAATTGGTTTTACTTGTGCTTATGAATTACTAATCTTTAATTGCTTCAACGTCACACTCCTGAATAATGTGAAGTAATAATAAGTGCGACCCACTACATTATCTTCATCATTTCTTACGTCTATGGGACGTCTTTTGCTGTATGGTGTAAATTAACTATTAACCTCGGATATCCCATCCGTAACAATATCAATAATGCACTTATACAAGCACATTTATCGAAAATAACTGCTAGATGGTAATGAAGGAAGATATTGCCAGGAGAAAGAATAATTGCATGATGCCTATCGCTCAGTAGTCATTGCCCTCTTTGTACATTGCTCTATAATGTGTTACCGAACAATATACTTACATAAGGCAAGTCCTCTCTCTCTCTCCTACGAAAATTGCAGTCTTTAGTTCTTAATCCTTATCCACTAGAGATCATTAGGTTTACTCTCAAGACATTTTTTTATATCTAAAAAATGTTTCAGTCTCCCTATTATTGCGACTTCGACCGTTAGTCTCTCCGATCTGCATTTCTCTCCACCAGTAGACATTTCCGGGTCATCACTACGTGCGCCTCCAACGAGCCCCTCATCGTTCGGTGGAAGCCTTCCTCCGCCTCGCATCCTTCTCTCGCCGTCAGTTATCCCCGCTTACCATCCCTCCAGTGGGCAGTCCGGGTCCATCCGGGGGCAGGTACCGAAGAACACATCGTGGGGCGAGGAGGCAGGATAATGCTGTTGAAGATGCACTGAACAAGACCAAGAACACCAAGAACGCACCAATCGTGTCGGACGGGGGGGGGACCACACAACCGTAGCGCCATTTCGTGTGGTGGATGGAGGTGGGATGGAGGTGGAACACGATGGCCGTCCCCGCTTGCCGAACGCGGTTTTCTGAAGGAGGTGTTGGATTCCCTCGGGGCCAGTTCACGGTGCGGACATGATAGGTCGTACTGGCTGAAGCGATGTGTGAGGGGGTAAAGGGTACAACCTGGCCCGTAAGCTCTCGTGTTGTAGATATTACTTAAAGTACAAGATAGATTCCAGTACTTGAGAAGAGCCCACGTCAAACACATGGAAGTGCTGATGTATCAGGATAGATAGCTATGGACCAACTTTATAACTTCAGTAAGAGAAATAAGTAAGGGGAAAAGGATTAAATTCATGAAATATCAAGGAAAAAAGTGTGTAACAGAAAGGATATACGTTGAACGCCGTTTATTAAAGTTCTAAATACTCAAATGATGATATGTTAATCGCGCTTAAACAGATATAAACAATAAAAAAAGAATAATCTATTCATGGCTACTATTTATGTTAATAACTGAAAAGAACCAGGCCAGCTTTAACCAGAAGAAAGGTCTGCAATATTTTTTGGTAATGCAAATGGCGTATATGCTATATAATAAGGTACGCATGAATACTAAATGCGGTTAGCTAGGTCGAGAGTAAAGAGGCAAGTTATGAATAATAAAAACAATACTTCCCGAAGTCTGCAGCGCTTTCTCTTTGAAAATCATTCCCCTTTGGCGTTGCGTCCAGTCAGGGTCTGCTGGGAACAATGTGGATTACTAATATCGTTCTGCAGGTATTTTGCCGCTTAAGAGTCTCCCGATCGCGTTCAACTGCGCGGAGTATTAAGGACAATGGGGTTTATGACATTCTTCACTGATACAAAAAACATCTTAGTTTTTTATAGCTTCCTTCTAATTGTAGTCTGGCGATTTTGCTGTTACGTGCCTGATACACATCAAGCACTTAATATTGCTCAGATGAGTTGACAAATGAAGTATGAACACGAGCTCTATTCGAATGTTTTAAAAAGCAAAGGTAAATCAACATAGAACAAAGGTATAC
>NW_028234436.1:4374441-4376941 GCF_977035675.1 Penaeus japonicus
ATTACTTGGTCCTGTCAGGTCAATTGGTCCAAAAGGTTTTTTACTCTGTTTTTATACATAGCCATGGGCATGAGTGCAGTCATGATCATAGGCATTGGCATGGATATGAGCACAGTTATGCGTGTTTAAAAGGTCGTGTACATTAATCATGGAAAAATGGTGTAACAAGCACGGTTGTGGGCATAAAAATAGCCGTGGACATAAGCATAGGCTTGGCCATGAGCACGGCCATGAATATGAGAGCAGGTATGCATGTATACCTGAACATATAATCATAAAATTGAAAGGTAACAATACATATTAAATTAACAAAAGCAAAGAACAGGGTGCCAACCTGTTATGTTCATATTTATACATAAACATATGTATATACGTATATACATATATATATACATATATATACATATGTGTGTGTGTGTGTGTATACATATATATATATATATATATATATATATATATATATATATATATATTTTTTTTTTTTTTTTTTTTTTTTTTTTTTTTTTTTTTTTACCCTCTTGCAGTGATCTGCCTCTGTGTCCCTGGGGCCAGGGGCACAATGGAAGATCTGAGGATGAGAGATACCATCTAGGGGGTTAGGGTTCCTCACTCTTTTTTTCTCTCTCTCCCCTAATTTACACGTCAGCAATCAGGAGCGTATAAAGGTTGTGGTGGTCGTTTGCTAAGTACTTTCCGGCTCCTTGCCACCATTGGTGGTTTGTGTGAGTGTTATTGTGTGTTTTTATGATGTTTGCATAGAGTGGATCGTCTGTTTGTTACAGCCTCTCCCATGTTTTATATGCACGTGTGTGCATTCTTGTGTTTAATGGTTCGATATTGTGTCTCTCGTGTAGCTCATGAGAAGGTGTAATGTTTGGGTACCGTATGTTTGTGGCCCAGCGCAAAGCTTTATTATGGACCTCCTGCATGTTTATTTGTTGTGTTTTTGAGATTGTATGTAGTGGTACTGGGGTGTATTCAAGTATGGATCGGAGGACTGTTTTAGTTCGTGTTGTACATTGTGCGAATCTGATGTCAACTGCGTAAGATATATAGTTGCTGTAAGGTGTTGGGAGAGGAAGGTCTGCAGTGTTTAGTATGAAGTGTTGGTGCCAGAACACTTCCCTGGGGAACCCCACTCCTAAGGGGTATGAGAGGCCCATGGAAGTGTTCGGAGTGTATGTTTGCGGTTCTGTTATTGAGAAAGTTGCAGAGATGGCGGGTGACGCTGTGTGGAAGGTGTATGTTGATAAGTTTGTGTTTCAGTCCACTATACTTTGTCGAAGGCCTTTTTGATGTCCCGGAGAATGATGTTTGTTTTTTGTTTGCATGGCTGAGGGCTATCCCCTCATAGACGAGGGTGATAGCATTCTCAGTTCCTCTGTGTGGTCTGAATCCGTATTGATGGGGGTTATAAAAGTTGTTTGTTTCAAGGTGTATGTTTAGTCTTTTTATTATGATTCGTTCGAGTATTTTCCCCGGGACCTCGAGCAAGGAGATCGGTCGGTAATTGTTCACATATAATGTACTAATTTGTTTGGCTTGGGTATGAGTGTAAGACAGGCGTGTTTGAATACTGTTGGAAAATGTCCTGGAATAGTGTTGGAAAAAGAAGCGTGAAAACTTGACAGAGTTTGTGTATCATGTTTGAAGGAAGGTTTTGAAGAATTGTTTTGTTTAGTTTGCTTGGCCCAAGTGCTTTGTTTTTAGCTTATATAATATCTGCAACTTCTTTTGTTGTTGTTGGCCTGGTGAAAATGTCTGTGCTGTTTATAATGGTGAGATTAATTGTTTCTGTGGGTTGCAGGTGTTGTGAGTGTTGTAGCACCTTATGTACTTCATTTTCAGTGTCTGTGTCTGTGATTTGAAAGTTTCCCTGCCAGAAACGTCTGTGTAATGTTTCCATTCCCTGCATGGTGTCAATTTTCTCGTTTTGGTCATTGTATATGTGTGAGCAGCGTTGTTTATCAATCCCCATTAGTTTTTTATGTAAGAGTTCCAGATTTCTTTGTGAAGATGTTCTGTGATCTCATGAAATTCCCCTGTTTTTTATGGCCAGAGTTGGTTTATAAGTGTTGTCTTTGTGTGCGCTATGTTATTTTCTCTGTTTTAGTTTTGTCATCTCTTTTCTTGCTTGTATTTGTCTGTAAGCTGATCCCTCAATTCATGATCTCATCCTCGTGTTTGGGCGAGTTGATGGATGTTGTGGTATTGCGTAATAAGAGAGTGAAGGGTGTCGTTTTCCTTGTATTGAGGGATGGTTCTGTATATTGATATTGGAATGTGAGCTTGTCTGGCTGTTTATGTAGTACCAGGATTCCAAGCATGTGTCAATGTCTGTTGTGGGATTCTCTTGTAGTTCAGGTGTGTGAGAAGGTTTCCTTGAAGGAATCTCAATTTGCCTGTTTGAAATTTTCCGTTGGATGCGAAGGGATCATAATTGGGTTTGTTTATATCGTGGCAACTACGGGGAGGTAGTCGCTTGTTGTTGTGTCACCTT
>NW_028234436.1:4399441-4409441 GCF_977035675.1 Penaeus japonicus
TCCCGCCGCCCCGAGACGAGCCGATTCCGCGAGGAGCAAACTGCCTCTTCGGAGGGACTTCCGTCGGCCACTCCCTCTCCGGATCATCCTTGTCTCGGGGCGCTTCGAGCCTCGTCTGAGGGCGTAGTCGTTCTGCCTTCGGTCCTCGCGGCTCTCGCTCGGGTCAGCCCGAGAGCCTTTCTCGAGTGCGATACCTTCGGCTCCGGAGGCCGATGGGGGTGCCTCTGCACACGCACCCACCAGCGACTTTCTCCTGGCGTCGGGGTGGGCGCTCCTGCGGTGGGCCTTGCGGCGGCGGCGCCTCGCTCCTCTACGCGGGCGTGTTGCCGGTGACGGCGGCGGCGGCGGAGTGCGTGTCGGGCGGGCGATCTGAACTGGCCGCAAGTACTCGAGCATAGGATCCGGCCATTGGTGCGGCCATGGGGGTGGAGGGCGTTCGTTGCCCGAACCCTGGTAGGGTTGGCTGGCGCTCGCCCTTATCTCGGACACCAGTTGGCTCAGCCTCAGTTCCTCCTCGCTGTCGAGCGCCGTTAACACGAAGCACGACCTCAGCGCCGCCCACGTTGTCCCGCGGCGACAGTCGGGGCGCCGCCGGTAGCAGTAGTAGAAAAGAGCGAAAGCAAACAGCAACACCGACGTCGCCAACGTCCCCGCGATGTAGTACATATGAGTATCCTGGAAATTAAGAAAAAGCCAGGAGATAAGGCCATTAACACATTCCAGACATGACGAAGATGAAGAGACTAAATTCAAACTTAACTACAACTATCCGAGTGTAAATAGGATGAAGTTATATATCATCATATTCACCACACTATATAGTTCGCACCTTAGACATAACAAGCGACCACACTAGCACCAACTATTGTACTAAAGCCTCCACCTGACAGCTATAAGTAGCTTCTCTTCACGAAAACAAAATTTGTTGACTTCCGGAATGATAAAGGAAAGAGATACTGAGGTTGGCTGACTTTTTGTACGTCATTCGAGAAAAGGCATATCTATTAGATATAACTGTTATCTTTATAATTATTTAGACATTGGTGATACTAAAGATCAAAGTTGTGAAGAAAAGAAAAACATTCGCAATAAGGTAAATCAGGCACTATATATATCTAATCATAAATCTCATTTTCCATCTCAGAACGTATTTATGATCATATCATCATCGTATAATTTAGATCAAACCCTTTGTTTTGTTTTGCTTTATCTGTCAGTGTTAATACAGCTCCCTTTGCACTCTTTGCATACAGGGTTTTTGGCACAATTATCATTATTATTTTCATCAAAGATACTTGTTGAAAAAGTCCCAACTAACATCTACGGCATGCAACATTATCTTAGGCTTCTCGGTTATCAGGATTTCGCATCCGGAAAATGATAAGTCTGTATTGATCATGATACATCAAACATCTCCGGTGGCTATGGCGTAATTTCTCGATTGTGTTTATTGAAACCTCATAGACATATATATATATATATATATATATATATATATTTATATATAAATATACATCTATATATATGTATATATATAGACATATATATATATGGATATATATATACATATATATATATATATAGACATATATATATATATATATATATATATATGTATATATATAGACATATATATATGTATATATATATATATATATATATATATATATATATATATATACACACATTACAGCAGTATTAAACATGATAAAGTGATATCAAACTTGATTAAATGATGTCAGACATGAACATTTCATATCAAACACGATCAAGTCATGTCAAACATGAACAAGCGATGTTGTTGTGAATTATCTCCTGATTAGAAAACGGGCTATCTTTGAGGGGATCCCAAGCTATTCATGGCAGGGCTGAACGACTGGACATTGACATTGCAACGTTTCTATGCATGGTGCTTGCAAATGATAATATAACGTTATGTCTGTTTTTTGGCTAACCCGTCATTTTATTTTCTTATTTTTACTGCATCTTATGCCCAAACGGGCAGTTTGCTTATAGCAGTGAGGCTTTCTTTCTGTAAGCCAGAGATCCTTGGCGGAAGACTGCCGGATAAGGAGACCTCCTGCTATAAGTTAAAATAGAGAAAGGCCGTAGCCGAGCCTTATTCTTTATATATATATATATATATATATATATATATATATATATATATATATATATATATATATATATATATACATATATATTTGTGTCATCATTTGTGTTCAGCGGGCGGTACGAGACAGTCACTTTGTAAGATAAATTGTGTGCTCCAGTTTTATGTGCAAGTTTTTGTTATAAGCCCATCATATATGTATATATATCCATGCCACCTAATTAGATATCAATTTTATGCATTTGTTTCTTTTGTGATTACATGTCGTTAGCAAAGAGCTGTGCCAAGGCTCTTTTATGTACGGGAAGTAACAATTATAACAAAACTTCACGAGCAACATTTATATCAGACCCACTGTGCCTTCGGAGAGTGCTTACCGCTCGGCCTACTCCGTCGGAAATCTTTAAAAAAAACACACTTCTTATGGAGTTGCAAGCTCCATAAGAAATGAAATTGCATCTTACTTGAATAATCAATCAATGATCACTACAATGTCACACACAATCAAGCGATGTTACACACAATTAGGCGATGACAAACATAATCAAGCAATGTCATACACAAGGAAGCGATATTGTAGTGAATAATCTCCCGATTGAAAAACGGGCTGTCTTTTAGATTACATGTCTTTAGTAAAAGAGTTGTGCCCAGGCTCTTTTAGTGTATGTACGGGAAGTACCACTTTTAACAAAATTCACGAGCAACATTTATCCCAGACCCACCGTGCCTTCGGAGAGTGCTTACCGCTAGGCCCACTCCGTTGGTAACCTATTTTAAATGTACAAAGATTAATTATGGCAAGCTCCATAAGAAATGAACTTGCAACTTACAATCAATGATAAGTCAATGATCACTACAATATCACACACAATCAGGCGATGTTGTAGTGAATAATCTCCCGATTGGAAAACGGGCTGCCTTTAAGGGGATCCCAAGCTATTCGTGGCAGGGCTGGACACGGAAATTCTACCCGTGGCCACCAGGGACCAGCACCATGACGTTGAAACGTTTCTAATACATGGTGCTTGCAACGAATAATAAAACGTTATGTGTGTGTTTTAGCTTTCCCGTCTTTTTATTTTCTTATTTTATTGTATTTTGTTAATTTTAAAACACTGGAGCAAAGAAAGTCTCACACCTCTTAAAAATCATAACTGCTTGTTGCCGCCATCAAGACGTTGAGGGAGATGCCCGGAGAGGAACAAGCGACTCAAGCTCGCACGGCCAAAGCTACTGGTACTCTCTTTTCTCATCCAAAACTGGCAGTTTGCTTATAGCAGTGAGGTTTTCTTTCCGTAAGCCAGAGATCCTTGACGGAAGACTGCCGGGTAAGAGGACCTCCTGCTATAAGTTGATATAGAGAGAAGCCGTAGCAGAGCCTTTATTCTTATTATATCTGTGTTATAAATATCCAGTGGTATTCAACGGACGGTACGAGAGACATTTGTAAGATAAGAAGTGTGCTCCAGTTGTATGTGCAGGTTTTGCTATAATCTCATCATGTATGTGGCCACCCCAGCTCCGACTCCACGAGGAAGTGTGATATTTCAGTGTGCGTAGTGTTAGTGCAGTGAAGTGATCAGTTTCTTTTGACAGGGTATTTTGAGGCTTCATAAGGAAATTTATCGGGTTAACATTGTGTTTTAGGAGAGTGCATTACTATAGGTTCACTCGCTACAGAGGCCCCGAGACCACTGACTCTCGCTTCCCGTTTTCTTTGCCAGCACCCTGCACCCGAGGATCATTCTTCGTCCCCGTCGTCCAAGAATGGTGCATCTGCGTCCATCGGTGACCAGGCGCCCATGGATATGGCTACAATCCTGCAACATATGTTGCAAAGGGATCAAGAAAGGAAAGAAGCCCGCATGAAGGAGGAAGAGGCATGTAGACAGGAGGAAGCAGCTCTTTTCCAGGAGTTGTTACGCCACCTTGCACCTCAGTCCCTTGCTTCCACAGTGGATACTTCAGCGACGCCTTCTGGCAACCTGAACACCATGTCAAATGCCTCGGGAGCCCCGTTGACTCCAAAGGTATTTGTGCAATCTCCAAATGTTTTGCCTGCTGATGCGATTCCTCGGCAGTTTCGTGAATGGAAACATGACTGGTCAGACTATGCCACGATGGTGGATCTACAAATTCTGCCACTGCCTAAGCAACTGATCCAGCTTCGGATGTGTCTGACGCCAGATATGCGACGTGTGCTGGAACATAAGTTGGATGTGTCTCCTGATTCCTCAATTCCTGTAGAGGATGTTTTAAACAAACTACAGTCCCATGTCAAGTGCACCAGCAACGAAGTGTTGCGACGGAAAGCATTCTCCGAATGCAAGCAGAAAGGTGAGACCTTCGATGACTTCTGGATACGTTTGAAGATACTATCCCAAGAGATAGACCTTTGCAAAGCTCGGAACGATGTCTGCATTAACGAATGGATTAAACATGGTATATTGATGGGCATTCGTGATGTTGAGTTGACACAAAAGCTCATCGGAATGGACCCATCTGCCACACTCCAGGATGTCTTGAATACGTGTAGGGTACACGAATCTTCAAAGACTGCATCTTCCTCACTTAAGGACACAAGTTCTGTTTATGCCGTGTCACAATAAAGGAAGAGTAAGAAGATAGCTCACAGGAGGAAAACAGGAAAGACATTTGCTTCCCGTCATACTAGTAAGTCTTCTGAGAAGTCCTGTGAACATTGTGGTCGCTATCACGACCAGAAGCCCTGTCCACCGGTGACATCGACATTTGCTTGCAACATTAAAGGCCATTGGGCTGGTGCCATGAAGTGTCCAGCCAGAAATGCCAAGTGCAAGGATTGTAATTTACAGGGACACTATAATAAGTGTTGTCCCAAGAAGAAGGTAAAGAAGTTAATACCAAAGAAAGACCCAATGAAAGACCAAAACCTGAATGTCATCAGTTCAGTGTCTCCTTCAACATCGTGCATTAGGAGCATTTCTGCTACAGTGCGATCCAGGCCTCATCCCTCACCTAAAATCTGTATCTCTGTCATACAAGATAACTCGTCGGGTCACATTGATATTATACCTGATGCAGGTGTGGATACTACAGTCATTGGGCTACAGCATGTCAGTGCCCTTGGCTTGATGGAGCAAGACCTGGAACCGCCCTCCGTTACGGTGTACTACAATGCTGATGGATCACGTATGTCACCAGCAGTTGGTTCTTTCCATGGAAGCATTACGTATGACAATAAGATGACTGATGGCTGGATCGATGTCCAAAGTTCGCTGACAACCCCTTTGCTGCCATGGGTTGAGTGTAGAGACTTAGGGATCATTCCAAATTATTTCCCTAAACAAATCCCAGACAAGCAATCCGCTAACAGGATACAGGTTTCAGGAAGAGGCACGAAGACCCTAGCATCCACACCAGTCCAGCCGTTGTCATTACCTTTTAACAAGTCGCCGTCACCATCTGCTGCAAAAAAGTATCTTCTTCATGAATATGCTGATGTATTGGTGTGAAAGGAGGACCTAAAGTCGGGGCCTCTTAAAAAAATGTTGGGCCCTCCTATGAGGATCCACCTGAGGGAAGATGCCCAACCATATGTAATACATACTCCTCGGTTAATTCCTCTTGCTTTTCAGGAAACAGTGAAAACAGCTTCAGTCAATAGTCAGCCAGGGTATCATCACGCCAGTAGATGATGAAACATCAGCTTGGTGTCATCTGCTTGTTGCAGTCGTCAAGGCTAATGGTGGTGTTCGCATCACCACTGACCTCTCCAGGCTGAATTCATAAGTCTCCCTCCCAGCCCACCCTTCACCAACACCATTTGCTGCAATTAGGAGTGTCAACCACAGGTCCCATTTTTTTACAACGATCGACGCACTTTGTGGTTATTGGCAGACCCCCCTCCATGAAGAAGACCAACATCTCACAACATTCATCACACCCTATGGTTGTTTCCGGTATTGTCGTGGTCCAATGGGTTTCTCAGTGACAGGGGATGCATTCTGTCTACGAGGAGATAAGGCTCTTCAGGGAGTGACCAATTGTATCAAGGTTGTAGATGATATCCTCCTACATAATGACTACCCTACCCATCTTCAATGGTTGTTTCCGGTATTGTCGTGGTCCAATGGGTTTCTCAGTGACAGGGGATGCATTCTGTCTACGAGGAGATAAGGCTCTTCAGGGAGTGACCAATTGTATCAAGGTTGTAGATGATATCCTCCTACATAATGACTACCCTACCCATCATCAATGGTTGTTTCCGGTATTGTCGTGGTCCAATGGGTTTCTCAGTGACAGGGGATGCATTCTGTCTACGAGGAGATAAGGCTCTTCAGGGAGTGACCAATTGTATCAAGGTTGTAGATGATATCCTCCTACATGATGACTACCCTACCCATCTTCAATGTGTTGACAAAGTGTTGTCTAGGTGCAGACAACATGGAATCACCTTGAATGCTGACAAGTTCGTATTGACCACACTAGAAACAACATTTTGTGGTTACAGGCTCTCTAAGAATGGCATTGCAGCCGACCCTGAGAAAGTCCGTGCTATTGCAGAGTTCCCTACGCCTGCCAACCTCATGGATCTTCGTGCATTTATGGGTCTGGTTATGCAGTTGGCCGAGTTTACACCAGACATCTCTGTCACAGCAGCGCCCCTTCGTCTGTTGATGAGCCCAAGAAGAACTTTTGTCTGGTCAGCTGATCATACTAAAGCGTTTGAAGAAGTCAATCTAGCCCCATCACGTCTGCCCATTCTTTTGACATTTGACCCAGCCCTTCCCACCATCTTACAAACTGATGCATCTAGGCTGTATGGTCTTGGTTATGCATTGCTTCAAGACCACGGTGGTGGTAGACTCAAACTCGTGCAGTGTGGCTCCCGTTTCTTGACTGATACAGAGACACGTTATGCCACCATAGAGTTAGAGTTACAAGCTGTAGTCTGGGCTATGTCCAAATGCAAGTTTTATCTCATAGGCCTCCAGCATTTCAGTTTAGTGATAGACCACAGACCGTTGGTCCCCATATTAAACCACTATTCACTGGACGCAATTGAGAATCTCCGTCTGCAGCGGCTGAAGATGAAGATTTCCCCATATATCTACACAGCTACATGGCGCACGGGTAAGATCCCTGATGCCCTGTCCCACTCACCTGTCGATTGCCCCATGTCAGATGATGAAGCCATTTGCAATGAAACCTGCATTTCTGTTAGTGGTGTGACGCTATACACAGTGAAAACTATTGCAATACCCTGTGTCAATGAACAAGAGGATCTACACTTGGAGGAGTTATGCAAAGCAGCTTCTGAGGATACCACATACAGAGAGCTACTCCATCATGTTAGATCAGGGTTCCCCAACGACCGCTATGACCTGCAAAACAGTCTGCGTCCATATTGGAAGATTCGGGATGACCTTTACTGTGACAGCAATTATATGGTGCTCATATGGTTATCCCTACAGCCCTACATCATAGCATCCTAATACACCTGCATGACAACCATTGTGGTTTTGAGGCCACAAAACGACGTGCCAAGCAAACTGTTTATTGGCTAGGCATTGATGCTGACATCGTCAACACTATTCGTGCTTGTAAACCATGCCAGATTCTCCACCCCAGCCAACAACAAGAACCATTAGCATCGGATGACTACCCAAATAGCCCATTTCTTTCAGTGTCGGCAGATTTCTTTTCTGTAGCTGGAAAACACTTTTTAGTGTACGTTGACCGCTTCTCTAACTGGCCAATTCAATGTAGTACTGACACTACAGCTAGGACCACTATTCGTTTTTTCAGGCATCTGTTCCGCGACCTAGGCATCCCAGAACGTGTACGTAGCGACGGCTACGTACACCAGTCAAGAATTTGCAGCTTTCCTTGAGCGATGGGGAGTGCGCCACATCATGTCAACACCCCATTACCCACAATCAAATGGTCATGCTGAGGCAGCTGTGAAGAAGGTGAAATACTTAATCCTGAAAATGGCTCTGACTGGGAATATTAACAATGAAGCCTTTGACAGTTACGCACTACCCCTAACTTCACCGGACGTCCTCCTGCACAAATCCTTTTTGGACATTCACTCTGCTCTTCTGTACCAGCTCATGCAAAATCCTTCACTGGTTGCAGATATTGATGTTGACCAAGCTGAAGTGCAAACATCCTACCTAAGCCCATTTTCTTGCACAGATGAAACCATAGTCAGTCAAGACAACTGAGACATAACGTAACGTACTTAATGTCAACAGCTTACAGATCCCTTGGACGGATGTACTCATATTTGATGGGGTTTCTGAGGAGTGTCTGCTTAAGCATCTTAACGGAAGGTATTTAACGGGAACGGATAAAATCATGCATTTTATGGTGAAATCCAGGTACAGAAGTAAATAAACAATTGGTTTACTTGTGCTTATGAAATATAATCTTTAATTGCTTTAATGTACACCTCCTGATAATGTGAAGTAATAATAAGTGCGACTACTTATCTACATCATCTTATTCTATTGAGTCCTTTGGTTGTATGTGAATTAACTTTTAACCTCGGTATCACGTAACAATATCAATAATGCAATATACAGTGAAACTTAATCGAAAATACATAGAGGTAATGAGGAGATATTGCCAGAAAAGAATAATGCATGTGCATCGGCAGGTATTGCCTCTTTTGTACATTGATATAATGTGTTGCGAACAATATATTACATAAGGCAAGCTCCTCTCTCTCTCTCTCTCTCCTGCGAAATTGAGTCTTTGTTCTATATCCTTATCACTGAGATCATTATGCTTATCAAGACAATTTTTATATCTAAAAATGTTTCAAGTCTCCCTATTATTGCAACTTCGACCGTTAGTCTCTCCGATCTGCATTTCTCTCGCCAGGAAATTCCGCTGGACTAGTGCGCCTCCACGAGCCCCTCCTCGTTCGGGTGGAAGCCTTCTCCTGCCTCGATCTTCTCGCCGTAGTAATCCCCGTCCCACCCCTCAGGGCAAGTCCCGGGTCCATCGGGGCAGTACCCGAAGACAGCCTCGTGGGGCGAGGAGAGCAGGATAATGCTGTTGAAGATGATGAACAAGACCAAGAACACCAAGAAGAACAACTTGTCGGCGACCACACACACGTAGCGCCATTCCGTGTGGTGGATGGAGGTGGAGGAGGTGGAGAGGCCGTCCCCGCTGCCGAAGCGGTTCTGAAGGAGGTGTTGGATTCCCTCGAGGGCGTTCACGGTGCGGCACTGATAGTCGTCTGGCGAGAGAGTGTGAGGGGGTAAAGACAACCTGGCGTAAGCTCTTTTGAGATATACTCTAAGTACAAGATAGACTACAGTACTTGAGAAGAGGAGTAAACACATGGAAGTGGGTATCAGGATAGATAGCTATGGACACTTTATAATCAGTAAGAGAAAAAGTAAGGGGAAAAGGTAAATTCATGAAATATAAGGAAAACAAGTGATAAACATGAAAGGATATACGTAGAAAGGGTAAATTATCTAAATACACAAATGATGATATAAAATGTTAAACAGATGAACAAAAAAGAGATAATCTATCTGGTACTAATATGTTAATAACTGAAGAACCAGGATTTTAACAGAAGAAAGGTCAATATATTCTGGTAATGCAAAGGTACTATGTATGATAATAAGGTACCATGAATAAATAAATGGGTAGGTCGAGAGTAAAGAGGCAAGTATATGAATAATAAAAACAATACTTCCCGAGTCTGCGTCTCACCTTTGAAATCATTCCCCTTCGGCGTCGCGTCCGCAGGGGCTGCTGGGTCAATGTGGATTAATTTCGTTCCCAGGATTTTCCCGCTTAAAGAGCTTCGCGGTTCAACCTGAGGAGATTAAGACAATTGGGTATGAATTCTGCACTGATACAAACACTTAGTTT
>NW_028234436.1:4451941-4454441 GCF_977035675.1 Penaeus japonicus
GCAATGTCCTCAGCTTTACAATTTCTGAAGGGTTTATATAATGAATACCCGCGGAGGACACGGTTATCGAGCAAATGCGTTTGATGTTTGTTGAAAATAATGTTACAAATGACACGACAAGACAACTGATGGGCTATCAGTAATGACTGGATAGTAAAGAGCATTGTATCATCAATGCAATGATAAATAAAATCCATGATTCTGCAAAGAAAATGAACAATATTCATTGCCTTATTCATAGATACTCTTGCCTTATCAAAAGATGTTATGGACAGTGTTTGCGAAGGCTGTGAATCTAATCTTAGTCCATGAACTGAATCATCGCCAGTTTTGGGAGGTTTTGGCGGACAAAGAAACTGAATATGGAGACTTTGCTTATCTTTATAATATATGCCGGCTTAATCAAGGGTCGGTACTGGCAAGTATGTATGCATTGTGCAAAGAAATGGCAATATTCATTTAAAGAAAAAAAGAGGATACTTCGTATTTTCATGATCCTGACTGGCCTTCAAACCTTGGCATTTCTTGTGGACATTAATTACATCCTTCTGAAATTTACATGTTCAAGAAAAAAAAATCAAGCTAATACATAGGAAAATTTCAAAAGAATAGATTGTGCTTTATTTTTCAAATATCCAAGTAAGGGAAACACTGGATTCCCATTTTGTTAGACTTTAGTCCAACAACTGAAAACAAAAATGTTCAAATATGATAATGTAGTTGTTTGAGAAGTTGTGTGACAGTATATGGATATCCTATTCCTAAGATGTACCAGTACTTCAAATTCTAAATGAAATACATCAATCCAATTATCTTATATGAGTGAATTGTGAAAAAACAGGAAAACATTATGTCATTGTTTGGCAGCACTTAAATGTGTGAAATATAATTTTCAGAAATGAAGCACACCAGGAACCAGTAGAGAGAAAGTTCAACTGAGGTCTACCGGGATGATGTCTTGTTCCTGACATCCTGACATCAACAAGGAGGACGCCCAGTGCTAAGAGGTTTCAAGTTCCCGTTGCGTCATAGATAGTTCTCCTTTATCTTTGTTTTAGTGTTGGGTTCTAGGTTATCATTCTTATTTTCTTATGTTTGAAGTGTTCTTTACTTCTTCTCTTTCAAAGTATTTCTTAAGTGAAATAATTTGCTGCTAAATCGAATTCTTTGATTAATAGTTGGTATCCTTCGTTCAGATCACTTGATTTTTTAGCATGCATTTAAGGAAAAGTAAAAAAATAATGTATTTAACCATGTGTATTAATCTGGCCCAGCCTCTACTCATGCTTACACACGCACGTGTATGCGCTTCTCTATGTTTTAATAGGGATTTGTTACGTATATCAAATAGGGCTACGGTATTTTTTACACTTGAAATGTCTATGTATCATACACTTAGAAGCCTTTAATCAGTTGATTCATTCAACTCATACTTTTTATCGTTATGACAATTGTCATAATCATTATATTTACTGCTACGGCTGCTATTACTGATGTCACATTTCTACTACGACTACTACTAGATTTTTTTTTTCTTGTCTCCAGTGTCATCTTCATTACGATATATTACACATATATGCCAAATTATGCCTATCACACGTATATAATCTACCTGAAACACATTGTTTATTCAAGAAAGAAAAACAAGTAATATGTAAAGTGGCAATACTGGTTTATGGCAAAATAAATGCCATATTAAGGATAGACAAATGTGCGATTTTTGTTCTTCTTTTGCATTAGTGATAACTAGCCCTTCATGTTATAGTTGATAGACATAAAATTACATATTCCGAAGAGAAAAAAAGGATGACGAGTCAAATTAAACATTTATGAGGCTGAAGAGAAAACGAAAGTGTGTGCGTATTCCCATGCATAGTTCTATACACGAGTGAGTTAACATATAGAAAAAATAAGGTAAATATTACGCCATCATTTTGCACACGGACCACTATTATCATAGGTCCTCACAGGTCCTCTAGAGAGACTGACCTTGGAGACTAGGTATGTGTGATATCGACAACAATATCTTTATAGCCAAGTCTTCTGGAATAATACCGGTACAGCTGTAGCGGCACAAGTCACGATACGGGTAAGACCGGTATATCTTCAAAACACCGGTATCATAGGCCATGGCATTTATTCTTTAAGTAGGAAAAAAATCCTTTGTCTAACATTATCGGATAATATGTAACCCTACAATCGCGCAAGAAAGTTTTAGGTGACGTTTAAGTGATTTCACTCCTGCGGTGACATTGCATGGCAGGTCTTGAGGAAAATTATATCCAGCATCAAGTGCTAATGAAATGTGATTTCTAAGGATATTACATGTCCCTTCGATAATCATAGTTTAGGCCAGAAATATTATTGTACAGAATAGTATACATTCAAGTGGAGTTCTCGTTGATAATCACTCACTTAAGTGTTCTCTTTTGTTTTTCAGTGGATAAGAAACCTTTGTACGATATATATATATATATATATATATATATATATATATATA
>NW_028234436.1:4501694-4504194 GCF_977035675.1 Penaeus japonicus
CATTTTCTTTATAAAAAGTTATATTTTATATTTATATTTCTCTCTTGTATGGAAATAGTATGCACAAAGTGTGATGGACACATCCTGACCTATGTCTTTCTGAATGCAGTGGGGCCGGTCAGAAAGGATGACTTCAGTGAGGACAGTATTTTTTCACTTTGCAAATCCTCCTAAATTTAATCTGAAATATTGTGCAACATTAACGTACACAATATTTTGATAGTACAATACTCATCCAACTATAGCATAACAGCATACCGGTAAAGCAATAGCTCTTGTTGATGTATATGCACATTGATTAGCGTTGAAAACACAAACACATAATGAAATTTTAAAAAATCTATATTCATCCTTACATCTATCCTTTTCCGCCTATAGTAGTTATAATTTAGTCAAGAATACATAGCAAATATTCACCAAGTTCCACAAAACAATCACGAAATATTTATCGGTTAAGACTACTTTAACTTACGAAAACTTCACGAAACATTTCGTTCAGGCATTGACACGCGAGTTAAACCTTTTCCACAGGTAATAGGAGCGACGCTAACGCTGTGTGCCACGGCGTGCGAGGACCGCAGACCCGACTGCCGTGCCTTTAACCTCGAGAAGGCCACGAGGACCTGTTACATCCTTGTGTCCTACAGTCGTCTCAAGGAGGACAGTGATTACGACTTGTACTACGACAGGGGTAACAAAAGTCTCTGATCACGTTTTGTGAATGGTTATATGTGATAGTGTCCACACAATCTAAACTTTAATGAAATGAAATATATAGGTATCGCATGCCGCAAAGAGTCGATTGACCTTTCGATAATCAACAGGAAAATACTATTGAGCAAACTTGATTTCGAAGTCCATTTAAAGAATGTCATTGACAGGAGTCGTTATAATAATATCGTAACTTTACTGCATGGAAACTATAGGGTTATGTTATGTGTGGTCTATATAGTCAGATGGAATGAGAGCTGAGAGGCCTATGGAATGAGTCCAGGATATTTAGTAGGGGAGAGACTTGAGTTGATACGTTCCGAAATGCGCACACTAAAAATAAGTTAAAGAAGAGAAAATCGCGCACAAGTCATTTTAACCCACTTCCTGTCCGTGAACCTTCTAGCCAAGCTAAGAAAGGCAGATAATGCAGATCATATGATTAAGTTTGACTAGACATCTTTTATAACAATAAATGATGTAATCGTGCCCAGGTCCTTTTAACCATATTTACAATTGGAGATTAGAAAATTTTCTTTAGATTTCTCGAGTAGTGAAGTCGATGGTTCGTTTTTCCTGTCTAACACAAAAAGTGGCCTTGCAACCGTGGCTTCAGACAATGCAATTCACTTCTTTATGGAAATGCTTTATTTCTCTGCACCAATAAAAGCAATGCAATTAATGCCACTTATTTTTCCCCGTGTTCAATATCTGTATGATTAATAGCTCTAACCTCATCCATTGACAAGTATGTGTTTAGTAATCTCACTTAAACTTTAGCAAAGTGATACTAAAGTTTACTCTTCTTCTCTAATGTTCGATCACAAGCCCAAAACATTTATCATTATACTTATTAACTTCATATTATGCACATATGACTATCATTTTACACATAACCCTATCACCTACATATGTATGATGTCATATATGTAGTATACACTTCAGTTATTCTTTTAGAAGGCTAGGGACGATCAGGAAACGGCAGGCTGAATATCTAGGTATTTTACCTTTTTATGACGAAGAAAAAGCTTCAATCATCTGTGCATAAGCAGATGTTTCATGATGCTCTACAATAGCTTCAACTAATGCCCTCCATACCCAAACAGATATGTACCAAGAGTTGAATTACGTGAAGTACGAAGGGAAATTGATATACTACCCGCCATGTGGCTTTCGACCGACCTCCTATTACTTCTGGCGCGGTAAATGCAACGAGCAATGGGGGGGAAAGTACATTCTGTCGAACCTGACCGACTGGCACTGGATGAGGAACATCACTTATATGATGAATTACAACGCAATGTGGCTGCCTCTTACGGAGAGAACATCAGCTCCCGGGAATTACAGTTTGTCAGGCTCGTCCGAAGCTTGTGAGTATTCTTGGATCGTCGAGTGTTGGTCTGAGACTCTTCATGGTCTGAATGGCCTTCTGTGCTTTATGCTCGTAATAAATGTGTGATGCTCGTAATAAGTGTGTGTATGTGTGTGTGTGTGTGTGTGTGTGTGTGTGTGTGTGTGTGTGTGTGTGTGTGTGTGTGTGTGTGTGTGTGTGTGTGTGTGTGTGTGTGTGTGTGTGTGTGTGCATGTGCATACACATATTCACTAGCACACCTTATATGCATTTAGCTAGAACCTAAGGAAAACTGTCCTCTTCCAGCCCCCGACTTCATGGGTCTGCAGGTGAGAGACGACGGCCAAAATGAGACTTACTGGAACGGAACAACGGATATCCTCACACTCTACGACTGCGCGGCCATTCCTCCCTTCAACACATCTGTCGAGGATATCA
>NW_028234436.1:4526694-4531694 GCF_977035675.1 Penaeus japonicus
TTATTGTTTTATCATTTTTCATTGTTCGTTGTTATCATTGATAATGATTTGATTAGCAGCAGTATCACTATTATCACAGATATTTTTATATTCATTGCTATTATTATTATCATTGTAATTATCATCATCATCGTCGTTATTGATAATATAACTATTATTGCTACTGCTGTTACTATTAATATTATTGGTGCTATTAATATTAGCCTCGCTATGATTATTATTGTTTTGTTTATCAGCAGCAGCATCATTATTACTGTTACTATTATGATCTTTATTTTCATCATTAATATTAATGTTACAGTTGATGTCATCACTGATATAGTTATTATCAAAATTAATACTGTTCTTATTATTGTCGTTATTGTAGTTATCACCATGATTATCATTATTACTATTACGATTTTTGTTATTGTTACCATGATTGTCGCTAATGTTATCATTTTTATCATTATCTATTGATATTGTCATTGCCATGGTCATTATTTATTATTGTGTTGCTAACATTCTTTACAATGATGACCAGGTCATTATAGCTAGTTCTAATATCATATCTGTTGGTGTTGTATTAAATACAATTTCTTGAATACCGTTCATATCATTACTATTTTCAGTTTTATCACTGTCATCGTCATCTTTAACATTACCAGTATTTACTTCATTATCAATATCATATATCTTTTTTTTTTTTAATAATCAATACTATAATTGTTATCATCATTATTATTACCAGTATCTTTTGAATCTATACTTTATTTCAAATGTTTCTTATTTCAGAGTATATAGAATGAATAACTGCAGAGATCGACCAAGTAATGAAACGTGTGAACAACCTTTGACAACAAGCAAACCTATTTGTATTATAGATGTAAAATACTTCATTTTTGTATAATCATAAGAATATTGCTATAGACATTACAAGGAAACTGTCAGTGTAATTCTAACTGTAGCCATAACGTATTACTGGTATTTATTTTATATATACTTATAAAAGGAAATTAAATAAAAGTTTGTTTTTTTTAATTTGAAAGCATCATTGTATCCGCTTGTAAGTTTTGTTTGTTTTGTGAACCTTGTGATGCAGTTTAAAAGTGATAGATGTAATTTTCATAATATAGATATACAAAAAACGAGTAACTTAAGTTTAATCCTCTGTAATAAAATATATTTGAACTATTATCGGTTTTATTTACTTGGTATATAATATGATAAGATAAGAATAATCTATAATTCATTGTCATATTTGTGTGTGTATGAATTTTGAACAGAGTATGTATGCTATATTTATAATTTGGTATTTTTATGTGTGTGAGCTTATTTACATCTCAATTTTGCATGTGTTCATAGGTATGATACATATAAGACGTAAAGTAATATCTAATTCATATAAACTCTTTCTTAGTTTTACCTCAAGTATCCTTCACACTTTTTCAGCCACTGTTTCCAAAATATTCACTTGACGAACCATTTTTTCACGCGCGCACACACACACACATATATACATATATATGTGTGTGTGTGTATGTGCGTTTGTGTGTTTATGAATATATAGAGAGAGATTCCTGCATCTCACTTTCTCCCTTGTATCTTCGTCGCTTGGTTATTCCCCTTACCAGAGTTTACAAGTGACATCTACACTGTATTAGGAAATTGAATAAATAAATCAATGCCTGGTACGTTTACTACTACTTCAACAACATCCAGTCGATTTTTAACATGAACATTTCAAGCTTTCACATAGTAATTACCTCAAGAGAAGTGATTGCCTAATCATATTAGTGATTATCAAGTGCATTTTTTTTTTCACTAGGCAGATATTTAGACAAGAATATGATTGGTTTACAGTTCAGATAACAGGAAGAATTCCATAGATATGACAAGAGAATAGCTACATAATGTGTCTAATCAGCTGATTAGATAGATTAAGCAGGTATTTCTCACTCACGAGTCAGTTCAGCGGCCAAGGTCATTCCCAAAGAGCAGAGGTCAAAGGTCATGAAGGTAATCATTTATTCCATTTTCCAAATGTTATCTCCGTGAGGAACACCAAGAAGGATGAGATGATGCCTGTGGAAAAGGAAGAAAAAAGGATTTTTTAACTGATGAGGAAAGAGGAATTTCTCTCTCCATTTTACTGATCATGATAATTGTTATCATCATGCTTTTTATCATTATCATTATTGATATAATTATCATTGTTATAAGAATGATAATTTTTGTAATTATTACCATTATTGATAATACTATTATTATTACTATTATTAATTTTTCTTTCATTGTTATTAACATTATAATTATCATTATATTATCATTATTAGTAGTATCATTGTTATTATTCCTATTATTATCATTGTTATATAATTATCATTATCATTATGATGATAATAATTATAATAATAAAAATAATGATAATAATAATAACAGCAACAACAGCACTGATATTGGAAAGTCCGAAGATAATGCAGGTCAAAAGCAAAGAAGTTAAATAAATGAAAAGACAGGTACAATACAAAAGCGATGGTAATAATAAAAGATAAAGATTATTCTAAAGAATGTCTAACGATAAACAAATGAAACATATAGGATAAATGAGGAGCTGATAAGGACAGATACTGATACAGCCAAACCAGCATTAGTTTGTGCGCGTGCATGTGTGTGGTTAGGCCTGAGGATGTGTGTACTTGTATATGTGTTTGTTCGCATGTGTATGTGTGTGTTTTTATGTATGTATACTCGTGTTTGTGCACCATGTTTCCCGGTGCATATATATGTTTGTGTGGCTTATCCTTATCCATATGTTTGTGTTACTGTAATTTTTGGCGCATCTGTATATGCTTGTACCTAGGCGCGCTTGTGTGTATATATATGCATACGAGTTTGCACATTAATGCAGCCCGCGAGCCCCCCCTCCCCCCCCACGCTCACCCTCCCCACCCCCACCCCCTCCGCCTCACCTCCGGCATAAACGGTGAACACTCCGTAGAAGTCCTCGAGGTCCAGCGGCCGCAGACGGTCATTTTGCTGCTGCAGTTTCTCCGCGTTCTTGCACTTCTCGTAGTTTGGGATCGACATTCTCAGCAGGTGGTTCACGATGCCTGCCTCCTTTAATCGGTGGAGGCTTTGGAGGAGAGGAGATGAGGGGGAAGAAGTCAAAGGACAGATAAGCAGAACTCCCCCCCCCCCGCTCATATATATATATATATATATATATATATATATATATATATATATATATATACATATATATACATATATATGCATATATATATATGTGTGTGTGTGTGTGTGTGTGTGTGTGTGTGTGTGTGTGTGTGTGTGTGTGTGTGTGTGTGTGTGTGTGTGTGTGTGTGTGTGTGTAGACAAGCTGTGATAAATTACAACAACCAACAAAAGTTAGAGCAAGGAAGCTTGACTAACTGTTACTTAACAATGATGAGAAAGAAGACAGGTTTACGGTTGTAGAAGGAAGAAAAAAAAAGAAGAGAAAAGAGATCGAATGCATAATGGCAACCCCCTCCCTACAAGAGGCACCTGAACCGAGGTACTATACCTCTTTATAGCAAACTGCCTTATTGTGGCAAAGGAGAAGGACACCCACTTGCCCATTAACGTCCCCGAAGTGGAAGACACCATTACATTCAAAACTAAATTTACACAAAAACTATGCCAAGTATATATATATATATATATGTATATATATATATATATATATATATATATATATATATATATATATATGTATGTATATATATATATATATATATATATATATATATATATATATATATGTATATATACATGTACATATACACACACACACACACAGATACATACATATATATGTATATATATATATAAATATATATATATATATATATATATATATATATATATATATATATATGTGTGTGTGTGTGTGTGTGTGTGTGTGTGTGTGTGTGTACATATATATATATATATATATATATATATATATATATATATATATATATATATATATATATATATGTATGTATGTATGTAAATATACATATATATATATATATATATATTTATATATATATATATATATATATATATATATATATAATATACATACATATATATGTATGTATGTATATTATATATATAAATATATATATATATATATATATATAAATATATATATATATATATATATATATACATGTACATATACATACTTATAGATAGATATATAGCCATACACAACAATACCACACTACATCAGAGAGATAGGGTCCTGACTCACATGGGGTTGACCTTGTCCCTGAGAGGCGACCCCTTAGGGAAGGCGAGGGCGAGGCCTGTCGAGCGGAAGAAGCTGTCCCTGGCGATATAGAGCGGACAGCTGTTGGTCTGCGGGGGAAGGAGCACGAAGAGCGAAGAGTGAAGGAAAGGGAATGAAAGAATCTAATATCAATCTGGCAGGTAAGATTACTATCAGAGTTGCTTGAATTCCCAAGTGAAATCGACCATTCATTACCTAAGAGGGGTTGTGTGTGTGTGTTTGTGTATGTGTGTGTGTTTATATGTATGTTTGGGTATATGTATGTGGTTGTGTGTTGTTTGTGTATATGCATGTGGTTGGGCGTGCATGTGTTTGTGTGTATTTATGTAAGTGTACCCATGGTTCAGACACTTCCCCCGAAACGCTAACAGAATATACTCACGTTCCGAAATATCCCATGAATGACGGCCTGCAGCGCCTGTCGCCCCACGCAGACGGCGTAGGCTCCCTTAGAAGCCTGCACAGTGATCTTCATGAAGTCGTTGCCTACAATGGCCTGCTTTCTCAGCCGGGCC
Organism: Penaeus japonicus; assembly: GCF_977035675.1. NCBI lineage: Eukaryota > Metazoa > Arthropoda > Malacostraca > Decapoda > Penaeidae > Penaeus > Penaeus japonicus. Next base: position 4,531,516 of record NW_028234436.1, read on the forward strand.
AGCGAGGTACCGCCGGGAGCGTTCTGGGGGGTGGGGGGTGGGGGTATGGCGGAATATCTTTGGGTACTGGTATGTATGTTCAAATAGGTTTCTCAGTTGGTATGTGTATATACATTTTTTCAACTTTTTGACACTGTACTTGTCTTTTATTTTTATTGATATATCGAAATGAATTTTGA
>NW_028234436.1:4539194-4541694 GCF_977035675.1 Penaeus japonicus
AAGATCCTCTTTGTTGAATATACGGATGAAAAAACAGCAGTGATGCAGATAGTGATGAAAGTGATGATGATGATAATAGCCACTAGCATGATTATCTGCATGAAGTGAAGCAAACAATTTCAAATGTAAAACTGGAAACTGATATTAAACTGCTTGATGTGAACCTGACGACGCATTCAAGTGAGATGTATATGGATTTAGGATGATCTTCATGCTATACTATCCTTTCCTCTTGTTCCATCTCACTTATTTCCCTTCCAACTAACTATAACGTAGAGAAAGAGAACAAAATGCATCTGACTATCTTATCCCCCCACCCCACCCCCACCCCTCTGCACACACACTTCTCCCTCATATCTGTCCGGAAGCTGATATCGTGTTCCGGAGGCGTCGGGAGGCATGGGTGACACACGAGCATTAGTACCGGAGTCGCCACGAGTGAGTGGAGTTCACACAGTGGAGATGGACCCCTTTGTTAGTATGACCGACGGTCAAGGCTGTTGCTGAATTATTGCTTGTCTAATACGCTTGAGAGATGGAGATGGCTTCATGTGTCCTTTCCTTTCCTTCCAGACTGTGTGTGGGTTCATAGCGTTATTGGTGATATGTGGCTTCCTGACTGCTTTAGCTATCTTCTTCTGCCGGCATCGCTGCGACGCCAAACGTAGCCGCGGGACGATGCGCGTGCTGCTCAGACGGCAGACGGCACCCGACGGCGAAGGCGAGTTGCGGCTCAGCGACCTCCTGACCGAACTGAAGGCGAGCGCCAACCAAGTCCTACGGGGATCTCCGCCCCCCTGCCAGCACCAAAGGCAGGATCCTATGCTCAAGTACTTCCGGCCGCACCTGATCGCTCGCCCGACACGCGCTCCGCCGCCGCCACCATCGCCACCGCAGACATCGCGCCCGCGCAGGAGAGCGAGGAGGCGCCGCCGCCGCAAGGCCCACCGCAGGAGCGCCCACCCCGACGCCAGGAGGAAGTCGCTGGTGGGTGCGTGTGCAGAGGCACCCCCATCGGCCTCCGGAGCCGAAGGTATCGCACTCGAGAAAGGCTCTCGGGCTGACCCGAGCGAGAGCCGCGAGGACCGAAGGCAGAACGACTACGCCCTCAGACGAGGCTCGAAGCGCCCCGAGACAAGGGTGATCCGGAGAGGGAGTGGCCGACGGAAGTCCCTCCGAAGAGGTAGTTTGCTCCTCGCGGAATCGGCTCGTCTCGGGGCGGCGGGAGGGACTCCCAAGCCCTCCGAAGGGAACCCTTCCACGGAAGGACTCCCTCGGCCCGAGGACTACGAGGATGCGCTGCCAGGCCCTTCCGACTCGCCGACGCCCTTCGCCAGATGGATGGAGATCCAGACTCCCCTTCCTCCTCCTTCGCCTCCTGCTCAGCTCTTGCCAGCCGACGAAGGGAGCTGCCCCTGCGTCGGCCCTTCAGCTCCGGCGGCGCCCCCCGCCATCAGCCCGAAGGACATGGTCTGCCTCCTGGAGAAGCAGGCGGTCGCGTCTTTATCCGTCCCGTGGGTCGTCGTCAGCGCCGTCGGGACGAGCGAGCGCCGCGTGTGGCCGCCCTTTACGCCCCGCCAGCGCCCCAGGGGGAGGCTGCACCCGGGGCTGTATCTTCCCGGGGCGTTGGACCCGCTCGCGGTGGCCGCCACGGGGGAGCAGCACTCGACCCCGCCCGGAATCCGTCGCAGGTCAAGGAGCAAGGGCAAGGAAGGTCAGGACAGACCGTTCACTCCGCCGACACCCATACCTGATATCATCAAATGTGGCCTCAGTCTGTGAATAAACAAAGGCGCCGTCCCGTGAAATGCTTACTGATATTTTCGCAATAGTTATAAAAGTATTGGTGGAACTATAGTGCTGAACTAAGAGGCAATCATGTCGTGATAATAGAAAATACATATATTTGAAAATATATGTGCGCAAAATATGTGCTATAGATTATAACGTCTAATTAAGTATGTAATAGTCACAAGTTGTAAATCGTTTATAATATTATCCAAACCAATGAACTGAAGTATTGTTCAGTGCTGGGAAATTAATTATCAAAGAAATAATAACATAACCTAGAAATAATATATAACATAGTTACCCACCAATATACGTTTTCTTCTTTGTTTGTTGTTCATAGAAAATAAAATTTTGAGGTGTAACATATTTATATCTGATTTCAAACAAGGATATGTTTTGGTAATATAAACAACAAACACAAAAATACATGTTTCTTAGATATAAACATTTTGCAGAAAAACTAATTCGGTAAAATTTCATAGTAGTGTCGCGTTACTAAATACCAAAAGTGGTATCGATGGATTCCTGTCACTCTATACTATTCATACATAGTTGACTTTACCCGCGATTCCAGCTCTTGCCAAACAATCTTATTCGGAAAATTTGCCATATGTACATATATATGCACACACACAGACACACACATATAAATGTGTGTGTGTGTGTGTGTGTGTGTATATATTAATAATATATATATTATATATATATA
>NW_028234436.1:4554194-4556694 GCF_977035675.1 Penaeus japonicus
TATATATATATATATATATATATATATATATGTGTGTGTGTGTGTGTGTGTGTGTGTGTGTGTGTGTGTGTGTGTGTGTGTGTGTGTATGTCTGTATGTATGTATGAAGTATACATATAGACTCTCCACATATAGAGACCCTGAAAGATATACAGAGATGGCTCCACAGCCAGAAAAGTATATATCAATTCCTCCTCTGCAATGCGCTCGGCTCTGTGAGGGTGAGAGTGTGTGAGTCTTCTTCCGTTCCGTCTTTCTTTCTCTGTTTGTGCTTCTCCGTCTCACTTTCGTTTTTTTTTTTCTCATTCTCTCTCTATATATATCCTCCCTGTCTCTTTTTTCTCCTCTTTGTGCCATTTTCGTTTCTCTTTCTGTATGTCTGTCTTTCTGTTCGTCTGCCCGGCTCTCTTTCTTTCTTTCATTCTTTCTTTTTATTTATTTCTCATCCACTCCCTTTCTCTCTCTCTCGTTCACTCTCTCTCTCTCTTTCTCTCTCTCTCTCTTTCTCTCTCTCTCTTTCTCTCTCTCTCTTTCTCTTTCTCTTTCTCTTTCTCTCTCTCTCTCTCTCTCTCTCTCTCTCTCTCTCTCTCTCTCTCTCTCTCTCTCTCTCTCTCTCTCTCCTCCTCTCTCTCTCTCTCTCTCTCTCTCTCTCTCTCTTCTCTCTCTCTCTCTCTCTCTCTCTCTCTCTCTCTCTCTCTCTCTCTCTCTCTCTCTCTCTCTCTCTCTCTCTCTCTCTCTCTCTCTCTCTTCTCTCTCTCTCTCTCTCTCTCTCTCTCTCTCTCTCTTCTCTCTCTCTCTCTCTCTCTCTCTCTCTTATCTCTATCTCTCTCTCTCTCTCTCTCTCAAGAAAAAATCTTATTCCAACTTTTATACTTTCTTTAATAAACTCAGCTGCTTGTATCGTAAACAATTTTATGCAAAAATGCAAAAGAAGGTAACATAGAGCATAACAAAAAAGCAAGGGAAAAACGTATACACCCTGAGAATATCCGCAAGAGTCGGTTGCTTGAAGACTCCAAAATAATTCACCACGTTCAACTATGCACCCCCTCCCCCCCATCCCTCCTCCTCCTCCTCAAACCCCCCAGCCCACCCATGATTGCACAACACATCCCACAACACCCCACCCCCCGACTACCGCCTCGGTCGGCAGTCGATCTGAACATCTGCTGGTCTTGTGTTATCATCTGTGCGAAATCAATTTTATGGTCTATTCTCTTTCTCTTCTCCCTTTTCCCCTTTTGGGCATGTTCTTGGTGTCCCATAGAGTAGCTGGGTCTTTAAACTTGTCTTACACGTGTTTAATAAGATTGTTTGGTATTTCGGTTAATTTATAATTCGTTGAAGGGATAAATAAACAATCATGCACGTTGGAATCTAATTCATCTTCAGTAAATATTCATATAAGTGTTTAGATAAATGATAATACAACAAGTATAAATATCCCCCCAAAAAAACAGACACAGTAACGTGCACATATTATAAGTGTAAATATGCTACAGGTTGAATTGTAGAAAAAGTGTGAATTCATTTTGACTTCACACAGTCTGCAATTCTTCACTCACTGCTGACGTCAGGAGAAAGTTTATTCAACACATCTTTCATTGTAGAACAACAGTTACTTATTCAATACGGCTCACACATGCACCACCACACGCCAGAACGCGATGAAGAATAAATAAGATACAATTTTAACCATTCCGTCATATGAGATGAGTCGGTACCGATATGTCTTTTCCATTATCATTATTATCTAAAGCATCCACCGTGGTCTAAAATAAGCGATATTCCGCATGTACACGGCCAAGAATTCAGCATTCGTAACATGTACTGCACACGTTGTACAACAGGATTACAAACTACCCGGGACTGGCGAGGGAGTGGGCATGGGGGTGGAAAGAGGGGAGAGGGGAAGGGAGTGGGGATGAGAGAGGGAGGGGGGAGGTGAGTAAGGGAGGGGGAGGAGAGATAGAGAGGGGAGGGGGAGGAGAGAGAGAGAGGGGAGGGGAGTGGGGCAGAGAGAGAGGGGGGGAGGTGAGGGGAGAAGGGTGAGGATAGGATACAGCAGATTTGGTCACTGATCCCCTCGCTTGCCCCTTACCCCTCCCGTCCCCCCCTCCCCCCTCTGGACCACACTGGATCAGGGGCATAATGGCCAGGGGGCGTCAGGGACTCTCCCTAACAATCAGGTCATTACACTGGTTTACCATTAACCTCACGTCCAACACGTTTCAAAAACTGTTTGATGGTTGTGTGTGGGTGGGTAAAGGGGAGGGGAGAAGAGGGGGAGATGGAGGGGGAGGGGGAGAAAAGGCGAATGAAGGGGGAGGGGGAGGGGAGAAGAGGGGGAGGGGAGAAGAGGGGGAGGGGGGAGAAAAGGCGAATGAAGGGGGAGGGGGAGAGGGGGGAGGGGAGAAGTTAGTTGCTCAAGCGAATTGGTGAATCAGACACGGTGAAAAAAAAAAAAAAACTGACTCATTCTCCAGTTAAGAAGTCATTG
>NW_028234436.1:4564194-4569194 GCF_977035675.1 Penaeus japonicus
CGCGGTCAGTCTCACAGGAAGGTCTCACGTCATGCCGGACTCTGGCTGACAGAGGGGAGGGCGAGGGAATATGTGAGACAAGGTGTCATGAGAGAGGCAGTGGGAGATGCGGAGAAGGGGATGGTGGGAGTGAAGGATGGTTGGCGAGGAAGGAGGAGGCACACACACATAGAGGGAGAGAGACAGAGAGAGAGAGAGAGAGAGAGAGAAGGGGGGGGGGGGGGGGAGAGAAAGAGAGAGAGAGAGAGTCTCTTCTTTCTCCCCAAGACCCCCTCCCCCCCATCTCTATCTATCTATCTCTTTCAGTCTCTCTCTCTCTCTCTCACATTATCTCTCTCTCATTATCCTCGTTCTCTCTCTCTCCTCGTTTCTCCTCGTTAAATCTCTCTCTCTCTCTCCTCTCTCCCTCTCTCTCTCTCTCTCTCTCTCTCCCCTATCTCTCCCTCTCTCTTGCTTCATGATGCATTTCTTCTCGTTCATTCTTACTACCTTTCTTTCACTTCTTTTCTACTTTCTATTCTGCATCTCTTCTCTCTCTCCTCCATCTCTTCTCTCACTATACTCCACGTTTTTATTCAGTTATCACCCGCGACTCGCCACACCTCAGTCCGCACGATCCCTCATTCCCTCACTCCGGTGCCTTGCATCTAAACTCTCTCTTTCTCTCTCTCTCCTGCGAGCAAAAGGCCTCAGAGGTCGCATGAATCTGGCGCAGAGCAAGCGGCCCGAGGGAGGGGTCGAGCCAGTACATCATGGCCGCACAGGCTTTATATGCATTCGAATGGCCCATTGTCTTGCCACGGCTTCATTCATTACGCAAATCCCCCTAAGTAACCGACTGGAGGTAATTATAAAATTTCAGAATGATCTTCCTCACGCGTTGCATGCAGGAGACCATGGAGGAGGAGGACGCGTTGCAAGGAGGCGCTGCAGGAAGGGCCACACGAAGTTGTTTTTAAGGAAGGACTCTTCATTTTGTCTCTCTTTTTTATTTTCTATTCTGTGTGTGTGTGTGCTTTTGTGTGTTAGTATGCGCCCTCTTGGGATTTATTTCACTGATATATATATCTAGCCTCACTCCGGCGATATTCAACCTGGGGAAAAAGTCCGAGCAACATTTTGCAATGCCTGACGTCCAAGGGATCAGCTTACTTATGATTCATGCTATCGCTTGCAACACGTTTTACAACTAGTCTTTCTTGTTCCAATTTCAAAGCTTAATTTTCGAGCTCCGAGAACACAGAAGAACAACCTATGGTGACTGGAGTACAAATATAAATATTGAATAACAATACGCACAAGTCACCGGTAGGAACAGAGGGAATTTTCGGTGTTTTATCAAGAGTTATTCAATCTATTCCTTCCCCTTCTTGCAACATGTGCCCCCCTCATGAAAACTGCATTAGCATGGCTTGTCAACTATTGCACTCATACGCATCCTGCGATATAGATTTTCCTCGTTTTCCTTTTGTCCTTTTCATATTTCTTATTTCTACATTTTTTTTCCATTAAAAAAAAAAAAATATCTCCCTTTTAAAGACTGCACAGACGCAGGCAAGTTTCTTTCTATAATAAATGTTTTAGTCTAGTTCAGTTCTTGATTTACCAGCTTGTCTAACTGCTCTGCCGTGGCTTGCATTGATTACAGGCCCGTAACGATACGAAGGTAAGGTCACTGCATAGGAAACTCGGGGTATAATACAATTATACCATCTTATACATCAGAGACGATGAAGTAGTCTTGCAATTCTTAGTAACTCGTGCTAGACGGTGCTCCTCTGAAAATGTGTGCATTGCAACCGTAGACTTGCAACGTCGTTTGGCCGTGCATAAACTGCAATCAAGTGCAGGCTTTTTCGCTTTCCAAGGCAGAGGGAAAAAATGTTAAGACTGATAACAAAAAAGAGGACACTATCATATGGCAGATCTAGTAATAAAAAAAATAAGAGAGCGCGCGCGGGCAAAAGAGAGAGAGAGAGAGGGGGGGAGGGAGAGAGAGAGAGAGAGAGAGAGAGAGAGAGAGAGAGAGAGAGAGAGAGAGAGAAAGAGAGAGAGAGAGAAAGAGAGAGAGAGAGAGATAGGGAGAAAGAGAGAGACAGAGAATAATAGAATTTAAAGAATTAAAAAGAGAGAAAGAAAGAGAATGCAGCACTGATTAACACTAGAGTTAACGCATAAAAGGGACATGACAGAAATAGATAATAATATTCAAAAGCACCAGATATTGATAGTAAGTACAGTTATAAGGACAGCGGGACTAATATCCATAACAATCATGATTATATTACCACTACTGCTATTAATGATAATAATTATGATAATAACAATGGTGATAATAGAAAAACAAAAATATATAGCAATGGTAATAATAACAACATAAATAACAACATGATGATAATGATAACGGTAATACTACTAATAATGATGATAGTGATAATAATAAAAATGACGCTAATAAAAGGATGATTATAATGATGATAATGATAGTAATAATAATTATAATACTAATGATGATGATATTATAATAATGATGAAACTATAATAATGATGAAAAATAACAATAAATATTAGTATAATATAATGATAATACTAATCAAAATAATGATAACAATTATAATGAGGATAATAATAAGAAAAATTATAATAACAACATCAACAATAAAAACAATGATCATAATAATGGTAATACTTAAACTAACAACAACAAAGACAATAATGACAATGATAATAACAATGATAATACGGATGATAATAATAAGTGGCAGATGGACCTCCCTTGAAACCCAAAGGGAGGGTGTCTGTGGAAATGAGTGGGTGGGCTGCCGAGAGGGTAGGTTGACTTTCGTTTGGGTGGGTGGGTGGGCGAAGGTTGCTAAGGTCATTAATAGTTCCGAAGACGAGGCGGATCAGCTCCATATTCGCCAAATGGATTCCAGTTCATACAATATCAGGAGCGTGATCGGGAGGCCAGAAACAAGGTCAGCTACGATGTTGGGTCATAGGGATGGTGTTGATGGTGCAGATGGTGTTTAGGAATGGGGGAGAGGGGTTAGGATAGCAATGGAGAGGGTGATTGATGGAGGCAATATCACCGGTGGAATTTGTGTTAATCCAATTATTGTTGGTCTGTGATAGTGTTGATGATAATGATGATGATGATAATCACAATGAAAATAATGATAATGAGGATGATAGTAAAAATTATGATAATGAGGATGATAGTAAAAATTATGATAATGAGGATGATAGTAAGAATTATGATAATGAGGATGATAGTAAAAATTATGATAATGAGGATGATACTAAGAATTATGATAATGAGGATGATAATAAAAATTATGATAATGATGATGATAGTAAAATTATGATAATGACGATGATAGTAAAAATTATGATAATGAGGATGATAGTAAAAATTATGATACTGATGATGATAGTAAAAATTATGATAATGAGGATGATAGTAAAAATTATGATACTGATGATGATAGTAAAAATTATGATAATGAGGATGATGGTAAAATTTATGATACTGATGATGATAGTAAAAATTATGATAATGAGGATGATAGTAAAAATTATGATAATGAGGATGATAGTAAAAATTATGTTAATGAGGATGATAGTAAAATTATGATAATGAGGATGATAGTAAAAATTATGATAATGAGGATGATAGTAAAAATTTTGATAATGAAACCTACAAAATAATGATAATGATAATAGCAATTACAGAGAATAATAATAGAGCAACAATTACAACCAACAGCCAAATTAATTATATCAAACCTTGATAACAACACTACACAATCCAATATATAAATAACGAAAAATGCACCTTGTGTAACAAATATATAGCAAAAACTTTATGCAGAGCTGTCATGGCAAAATTCCAACACATTTGAATCCTCTATGAATATTCGGGCAAAGAAAACGATAAGATTTTATATCAGTCTGCGATCTATACATCTTTAAGGTCTATTTTCCAGTGGTAATATAATGCTATTCCATTCTGATCCATTTTATTTCTTTCATTCATCCAAATTTGTGTATTGTATTTCATGATTTGACTGTAAATTTATTCTATTAATCTATTTACTAATCTATTTTCGAATATTTTTTGAATATGTATATTAGTCAAAATTATTTTACTTTTGATATTATTTAGGTTTATCATCATCACTGTTATTATCATTATCAAATCATCGACATTATTGTTCTTATCATTATAATTATTATCCTTATAATAATTCTTTATCATTTTTTTTATCACTGTTATCATTATTATCATTACAATCATTACTATTACTAGTATTATATTCCTTATCATTATCGTTATCATTGTCATTATTATCATTGTTATTGTCATCATCTTTATCATCATTATCATTCTTCTTATTATTATCATTCTTATTTGTATTATTACCGTCTTTCTTCTTATTGTTGTTATTGTTATCATTATTATTATTGTTCTTATCATCAATATTGTTATTATCATTATCAATATTATTGTTATTATTATTATTATTATTATCATTATTATTATCATTATTATTATTATTATTGTTATTATTATCATTATTATTATTATTGTTATTATTATTATTATCATTATTATTATTATTATTATTATTATTATTATTATTATTATTATTATTATTATTATTATTATTATAAGTATTATAATTATTATTATCACTATTATCATTATTATCATCAACATCACCATCATCTTCATCTTCATTATTATCATGATTAATATCATAATTCTATCACCATCATTATCCTTATTGATATCAAAATCAATTATAATAACAATATCAATGATATTGAAGAGGATAGTAACAACAGAAATAATAACAAAAAAAAGAAAAAGAAAATAATAATGGTATTAATGAGGATAATGGTAATTATCATTATCATTATTATAATTATCATTGGTACCAATATTATTAGCATTATCATCACTGTTATTAATATTTTTATTGGTATTATTACTA
>NW_028234436.1:4584194-4586694 GCF_977035675.1 Penaeus japonicus
CTGAGATACACAGAACTGGCCCATCGAAAGGCAGCTGTAAATCAATGACGAGTCCTAATAATGAGCCGCAAAACTCCCCCTGCCACAATGCAAGGCCTTCCAAGAACAGACGTCAAAGGCTCCTTTGCTTCAGAAGGTATCAAGCAGACTGTGGGTACATCAAAAGCCCAAATCAGACAGACAGACAGACAGACAGACAGACAGACAGACAGATAGAAAAACACCTTGACAAGACACGGGAGAGGAGAACGAATCGGATGTTCGGCGCTCAAAGAATGGCGGTTGGGGGTGGGTGTTGGCGGGGGAGGGGGGGGGGGTCGCTCCCTCCTGAGATGCATCTTTGTGCCTTTAGTCGTTTCTCTGAAATCTCCTCCATTGAAAAGGGAATGAGGGGAGTCGTCGCCCCCCCCCCCTAGCGCTACCCCCCCTCCCTCGCCCTTCTCCTTTTCCCTCACTCCCCTCCCTTCCAGAAACTACTCTTTTTCTCCTCTTTGACTCTCCTGTATGTGAAGCAAACAAACGATGAGGCAACCGAAGTCGTGATGATGCAAAACGTAGATGCAGGTCATAACCAGGGAAGAAGATCTTTCTAGAGCTAGGCTAGATCCCAAGGTAGTCCCGTAGTTCTGGAAACCCATAAAAAACCTGGGATTACTTAGACATTTCACTCCCGAATGGACGCAATCCACATTTCTCTCGTGACTCGAATCGCCGAGACCACAACGTATTGCAGAAGAGGATTCTCTTGCATGGAGAGGATAGAATCTTGACCAAAGATATCGGATCTTTACCATGAAATGATGAGGAGCTTGTTGCAAATGCATTTCCCTGAAGCCTTTTGAGGGCAGAGAACTAGATACCCACAGTGCGATGAATAAGATTCGCTGTTTTTGCAACATTGCCTTGTTCTCATGTATCATCTACTTATCGTTTAGTTCCCTTCTACACGACCAAAGGGAATTTATGTCATTCATGTACAGGATCTACGAACCAGAAACGCGTATTTACGGATTAAATTTCTTCAGAGGATTATTTCCAGTTAAATATAGGCTTGTATATACTTGCTTATCCAAAGCGCTCATGATGATTGATAAAAAGACGTAAACATTTTTTATTTTGAGCGAGAATGTAAGAGAATAAGTGAGAATTTGAATAAATAATTGTGGACAGTGCATCAGAGTACAAAATTGTATGATAACAGATAAGACTCAAACATCAGAAACAATATTAGTGCACGAATAAAAAGTATATAAACTTAACAACTTTAAGAAAATGATAATAATATGCGGTAAATGGACAATGCGATATACTTATATATTTATGTATATATATATATATATATATATATATATATATATATATATATATATATATATATTGACTCATGTTTCTCTACTCGCATGCTAAATATTTCTTCTTCCTGTATCATTTGCAGCCTTCGCTTCTCTTTGAAGTGTAACATGACTTTGTCTAGCGAATGCGCCGCGATATGCCACCAAGAAAGACAATAAAATCTCTTTTATTTATTTCATCATATTGAGTAACAAAATAACCTTACAGTGGTTTCATAATGCGCAATACGCAACTGTATCCTTACCTAAATATACTACTTAAGTGTACATCAATGACTATATATACTACTCAAAAAGATGTCCACCATCTAACCATCTATATTGTTCTCAATTGTTTATTATCTCATATCCATAAAACTCCCTCGTCTTCCCATATATTCTATCCATTCTTTATTCCGTTTCATTTCTACCCGAAGGTTAGGGATACATTAACCAATAGCAAGAGTGACTGGGGATTCTTCCTTAACTTTATACTTTATTGAGACAACCTCCCTATTCCACCTCTTTGGTAGCCCCCCCCCCCCTCCCTCCTTTCCTCATCCATCCCTGTTCACCCTCTGTCCCCCCTCCCCCCTTCCCCTTCCTTCACTTCCCCTTTCCTACCGAAGCCCTCGAGGCAAAGAAGTTATGTATGGAAGGGGAAATAAAAGAAGGGGAGAGGTGGTGACGGGACGGAGGGAGGGGGGAGGGGTGCAGTAAAAAAAAAAAAAAAAAAAAATGCCAGGAAGAGAAAAAGTTTTCATGTTGAGAACTTGTAAACTCGAACGTTGGATAGAAATGATTTCCTCAGGTATTTTTTTTTTTTTTTTGTCCTCCCTCACTTTCTTCTAGAAGCTTTCCTGATTAAATTTATTCCTTTGTAAAACACTGGATTGGGACATTATTTTTTTCTCATGGGATATACTTTCAAAGACAGAAGCAGGGAGGGAGGGAGGGGTGACGGTAGAGAGAGAGAGAGAGAGAGAGAGAGAGAGAGAGAGAGAGAGAGAGAGAGAGAGAGAGAGAGAGAGAGAGAGAGAGAGAGAGAGAGAGAGAGAGAGAGAGAGAGAGAGAGAGAGAGAGAGAGAGAGAGAGAGAGAGAGAGAGAGAGAGAGAGAGAGAGAGAGAGAAATTCAGACAGAACGGGAGAGAGAATCAGACAGAGAGAG
>NW_028234436.1:4594194-4601694 GCF_977035675.1 Penaeus japonicus
AGCAAGAAGAAAGAAGAAGAGGAGTGAGGGAAAATGGAAGGAAAAGAGGTAGGTAGGTAGGTAGGAGGGAAGAGGGAGAAAGAGAGAGAGTAATGAAAAGAGGAGAGAGGGTGGGTGAAAGAGAGAGGGGGAAAGGGAGGGAAGAAGAGAGGGGAAGGAGGAAAAGGACGAAAAGGAAGAAGAGGAGAAAAAGGAGTAGGAGGTATATGAAGTGATAGTTTATGGTAATAGTGATAATAATAATGATAATAACAATTTTAATAATTATGATAATGATAAGATTAATAAGAATGATAATTATTATTATTATCATAATAATAAGGATGATGATAATGATAGTAATAATAATAATAATAATAGTAATGATAATAATATTAATGATCATGATGAGGACGGTAGAATCAGTGATGATGATGATAATAATAAAACTGAAAATAATAAAGATAATAAATACGATAATTATAATTATAAAAACAACAGCAAAAATTATGATGAAGATAACGATAGTGATGATAGTAATGATGACAAAAATAAAGATAATACAATCATCATATTTACACTATTGTCATAATCATTATAAATATAAACTCATCATTATCATAAGTATTTTCAAGTATCAATATCAATATTGCCAATATCATTATCATTACGGCAAATGTCTTCAGTGGTATCATCATTATCTTTACTATTATTGATACAGAAAAGAAAAAAAATCCATTACAGTTACTTTAGTGGCTATATTCATATTAGTCATAATGTCAATTATACAAATAATGAAGCAAATTCTAACGAAACTAAAGTAATAGGGATAACCATAGCAAAACTACTACCCCAAGTGACACTAATGCAACTAACAATGAATATGTACTATTGCAACCATGAACTATAATAATCCAAGAGAAACCACTAATTAGGCACTCAGGTCACACATATGAATAATAAGCTAATTAAACTCAAACCAAACAAAGTAATGATCTTCATTAGGTTCAAATTCTCTTTTATTTCAACGCTTCCGATATCATAAAGGCTTATGATACGCTTGTTGTACTGCTGTTGTTGTTTTTTATTTATTTATTTATTCATTCATTTATTTTTTTACTTACTGGTTTCTGTCTCTTCAAATCATAGTTCTTGTCCCTTGGAAACACGTACACGAATTTAACACATGGCATTGACCAAAATTGTATGTGAATTCTGTAAGTATGCCATTGTATATCATAGAAAAATAATAATGATAATAAATAAATAAATAACGTGTTCAAAGTATCGAATGCCATGTGCGTGTTCACTGAAACCGAAACTTGAACAGGAACTTACATGCTTCATACAGTCAGTAAGGGCACCTGTAGAAGAACGTAATATTAATTCAACTAAAAGTAGTTATCCGTGTAATTAGAATTATGAAGTATCTTATATTTATTTTTTTATTTTTTTGTTCTTCCTTTTAATTGAACGTAAGGAAATTTACCCGTACAATTTCCTTCTCTTTATGGAGTTGAAATAGATAAGCGAATGATTGGCTTTGTGTACAGCTGGCAGACGAGTTTTTTTTTCATTTTTTTTTTCATTTTTTTATTTTTTCTTTTCTTTTTTTGCTATTTGTAGGTTCTCGATGATGTTTGTGATTACGATATAACACGGGCGATATTAGAGGCCATAATGTATCAGTTCAACTGTACTACAAATAATTAACAGATTGTCGGTTCAACAGAAATTACTTTAATCATACGGATCTCCAGACTTTGCGAGAAGATAAACAAACTGCCCGAGCGGTCGTTAGCGGCGGCGCCCTATTTACGACCGCCGTTAAGTTGGCCGAAGATCCGAAGGCCCTCCGTCAGAAGCAGCTCACCTGCAGGAGTAATATGCTCTTTGCTCTGGGTCAGTGACATGTCGGAAACAAGAACGGCTGGGAATGACTTACAATTCCCACTCATTCTGCTGCAGTGTATCATTAGATGCGCTTTTTTTTTTTTTTTTTTTTTTTTTTTGCCATACTAAGACTTTGACGATCGGGATAATAACACTGATAAGGATTTCTTTGGTAATTGTGGTAAAAATCTATCATTACTTTTGTTGTGGTTGTTCTTGTGATTTTGGCTGTCAGCTGTTTTTTTTTATTGTTAGTATACTTGGCATCTTTCTTATTATCCTTATAGTTATGTTTATAAATATTATGACTACCATCGTCTACAACCATATCCATCAACGAGGGAGTACATAGTTATAAAACGAAATCATTATTACCATCATCATTATTGTTATTATTGTTATTATCATCTTCTTTACCCTTAGTATCAATACAGTTGTTATTGTTATGTTTATTATCATTATCATTATTACTATTATCATTATTATCATCATTATTATTTGCCTTATTATTATCATCCTCGTTATCATCTTAATTATCAGTAGTAGTGGTAGTATTATGATTGGTATCATCATAATTATCATTACTATCATTGTTATTATCAAATGTGTTATCATTGGTACTGTTCTATTCATATCCTTTTCGTTATCAATATCATCACTGCTATTTTATTATTATCATCATTATTATTACTAATATTATTTTCATTATCATCTTACTGTCATCATAATTATTATTGTTGTTATTATTATCATTGTTATTGGTAATATCATCATCATTATTATCATTATAGTAATAATTACTATTATACTCATTATCAATATCGTTATTACCATTGTAATTACCATTACTACTACTGCAAATATCATCGTTATTTCTGTTATCATTGTTATTATTACTATCGTCATTATTATCATAACTATTATTATCATTATTGTTATTATCATTATCATAATTATCGTCAGTGCCATTATCATTATTATCATTGCTAATATTATTACCATTATCTTCATTATTACCATCTTTATAGTATATTCATTATTACTGTTATTATCATCGTCATCAGCTTTGTTATCACATTCATATAATGATGAGGTTAGTGATACTGTAATAAAAAAGTAGGGAAATCATGTTAAAATCATGATAATTGTTACCAGTGTTATTATAACCATTCTTGTTGTTTGTTTTATTGAAAAGATTATCATCATTATTATTATCTTTATCATTACCATTGCTATTTTTGCCTTTATCATCATTCATCATTACTGTTATTACTATTACTGTTAGTATTAATATCATTGTCATTATCATTATAATTGTTATTATCATTATCATCATCACTACTTTTATTATCATCAACACCATAATCATTATCACCCATATTATAGTTATTATAATTACCATTACAATCTCAATATTATTATCGCTATTATCATAATTTTTACTCTCATTATCATCATTATTATTATCATTATTACTACTATTTTATTACTATATTATCATTATCATTATATCTATCATTGTCATGATTACTTTAATCATTTCTAGATATCATCGTTATTACTATCATTGTTGTTTTTGTTGCTATTAATGTTATCATTTCTATCATTAATATCATCTTCATTGTCATTATTATTGTAGTTATTGTTATTGTTTTCATAACTATTATTATCATTATTATTGTTATTGCTATAATAATTTCATTATCTTTATAACTATTATCATTATCATAGCTATCATCATCATCACTATCATCCTTATCATTATCATCAGATTCATGATTATCTTATCACTGTAATTGTTATAACCATCAGTATTGCAATTCAAATTAATGTCATTATTATGATAATAACATCATTATAGTTATTGCCATGATGATTGTTATAATCGTGTTTATATTTCCTTATCATCATCCTATTGCAACATCATTAACATAAATACCAAAAGAATTTCGTTGCCAATAATCGTATCATTACGAATACCCATTATAGTGTAAATTGCATCTTGCGAACAATGGCATTAGTTCAAATATCCTGATCCTTATCTCACATCAGAGGAATGTTATCGCGAGTGTGTCCTTTAATTGGCGCAAAATGAATATCATTGTGAAAGATGTTTTCGTGTACATAGTTCAGTCATAATTTGCATTTCATTACATTCATACATTTACATATCTTTCCTATCTCTCTCACTGTGATAATCATCACCTCTAATGATACCAGTAGTTACTACACTAATTATAATCATCATCAACATAACGAGGGTCATCCACAGTGTTGCCAGTTCTCCATGCGTGTAAGGAGAAAATCACGCGCCTTTTTTTTTACACAAAGGTTTTCTCGCCGAGGTGGTTTTGGTAACACTGTGTGGCTTGGCGTGAGGCAGAGTCATGATGGCGGAGAATAGCTTTGTCGTGAGTCGGGTGAAGAAGAAAAAAAAAATAGTCAAGAAAAGGAAGTAAGGAATATAAAGAAAGATTATAAATTACATTAAGGAGTGAACTGGAGCAGGGAAGAATGAGGAGGTAGAAATATTTCAAGAGGAATAAAGAAGAAGGACCAGAGGAAGAAGAAAGAGAAAAAAAAGGTTCTAGGCTGTGGTCCATGATGTGGTAAATGCCCTAGCTAATGCGCGCGTGTTTGCATAGATACAGAGGGAGATAATGATAATGAGGATTTTGATGAGGATGGTGATAGGCAGAGGCAGGGAAACGAACGCGGAGACGAGAGAGAGAGAGAGAGAGAGAGAGAGAGAGAGAGAGAGAGAGAGAGAGAGAGAGAGAGAGAGAGAGAGAGAGAGAGAGAGAGAGAGAGAGAGAGAGAGAGAGGAGAGAGAGGGGGGGGGGGAGAAGAGAGAGAAAGAGAGAGAGAGAGAGAGAGAAAGAGAGAGAGAGAGAGAAAGAGAGAGAGAGAGAGAGAGAGAGAGAGAGAGAGAGAGAGAGAGAGAGAGAGAGAGAGAGAGAGAGAGAGAGAGACTTAATAGACAGATTAAAATAGCGAACGCAGATAAGAGACGGAGACGGAGGAAGACGCCTCAAATCAGATAAAGAAATGCGAGATCTGATTTCCAGAAAGGTCAGTCAAGGTCGTATATATAAAACCGCAAGATTGTCCAACGCAAACAGAAGAAACGTAGGGAGACGGAGAATGAAACGAAAAGAATATAAAAAAACGACAAAACATTTTGCACACCGACAGGAAACAACTAGAATATCTTTTTATATTTTTTTACAATAAAAAAAAGAAAAGATATCTCCTTACGCCGCATTATCATAGACTTTAATTTGATTATGATGAGCCACAGACCCGCTAAATGAAAGCCAAACGACGAAAAAATCCACAAGAGAAAACGATCAAAAAAGAAAACGAGAACCGCGTAGGTACTAATCAGTAAAATAACCGATCGTCCGATGCCGGTGAAGCGCGGCCGAGTAATCGCTCCTAAGACATAAGGCTCATTATAAGCTATTGCATAATTACCACAATCGACCTTGTTCAATCCTGCAGTAATGATGGGATCGCATAGGTTACGTCGTATATAAGGAGAGCTATCGGGTAATTAGAGGCTAGATCCCCTGCAGATAGCCCGGGATGGACCCTTTTCTCAACATGCCCCGGGATTTGACTTAATTCAATATGATTTTTTTCCTTCCTTTTTTTTTTTTTTTTTTTTCGTGCGATTAGTCTCTTGGAAGCCTGCTGAAGGGTGGCAGGGCGCGAGGACGGGCGGGAGGAGGGCGAAGGAGAGCGAAAGGGGAAGGAGGATGGGGAGGAAGAAGGCAAAAAGGGGAAGGAGAAAGAGAGGAAAGCGAAAGGCGGAGGAGGATGGGGAGGAAGAGGGTAAAAAGGGAAGGATACAGGGAGGAGGAGAGCGAAAGAGGAAGGAGGATGGGAAGGAAGAGGGCAAAAAGGGAAGGAGGGCGAAAGGGGGAGGAAGAGGGCAAAAGGGGAAGGAGGAAGGGAGGAGGAGAGTGAAAAGGGAAGGAGGATGGGGAGGAAGAGGGCAAAAGGGGAAGGAGGAGAGTGAAAGGGAGAGTAGGATGGGGAGGAAGAGGGCAAAAGGGGAAGGAGGAGAGTGAAAGGGAGAGTAGGATGGGGAGGGAGAGGGCAAAAGGGGGAGGAGGATGGGGAGGAATAGGACAAAAGGGGAATGAGAAAGAGAGAAGGAGAGCGAAAGGGGAAGGGGGATGGGGAGGAAAAGGGCAAAAGGGGAAGGAGGAAGAGAGAAGGAGAGCGAAAGGGGGAGGAGGATGGGGAGGAAGAGGGCAAAAGGGGAGGGAGGAAGGGAGGAGGAGAGGGACAGGGGAAGGAGGATGGGAGGAGTTAGAAGAGGGGAAGGAAAAGTTAGGAGGTGATTTTCATGTAAAAATTCGCGTAAATATGTACACGAGCGAGCTTACTTTTTTGGCATGTGAGAGAGTTGATGGATGAACAGACAATAAATTGGTAAGTAAAGATCAATAGTATTGGAGAGAAGGAGAGAGAGAGAGAAGGAGAGAGAAGAAGAAGAGAGACAGAGAGAGAAAGAGAAAGAGAGAAGAGAAAACAGAAGAGGGAGAGAGAGAGAGATAGAGAGAGAGAGAGAGAAGAGAGAGAGAGAAGAGAGAGAGAGAAGAGAAAACAGAAGAGGGAGAGAGAGAGAGGAGAGAGAGAGAGAATCAGAGAAACAGAGAAACATAGAAACAGAGAAACGGCCATAGCCAAGAGACACCGGTACAGTGATCGCCTCAAGGAAAGGAGCGGAGCGAGAGGAGCGCAATGACAGAGAGGCGAGCGAGGAGGGCCAGCCAGGCACAGGGAGCGAGGAGCGCCATGACACAGCGCTCGCCCGCCTCGGGACGACACAGAGCGTTTACCTGTGAAGTATGGCTGGACGCGCCGCCCCTCCAGCCACGAGCGAGCCTGCCCGCCCACCCACCCATCACTTACACGCCCGCACTAACCACAACCTCCACGCCCATACCCGACACACCCACGGCGCCCACCGCAACTACCAAACTCGTCAACCGCAGCCTCTCGGGAGGACGTTTTTTCGACGTGTGGCTGCTTGCTTGCTGGACGCGTCTGCCTCGTGCTTGTTACGGTGTCTGCATTACTGATATTATGAATTTTGCTGCTATTTTTTTTTTTTTTTTTATTGTTGTTAGTATTATTATTATTATCACGACTATTACCATTATTTCTATCATTATTATTATCATCACGACTATTACCATTATTTCTATCATTATTATTATTATCGACTATTACCATTATTTCTATCATTATTATTATTATCACGACTATTACCATTATTTCTATTGTTATTGTTATTGTCATTATTGCCATTATTTCATTATCATTATTACCTTCAGTGTCATCATCATTATCCTCATCATCATCACCATTATCGTTAATATCAATGATGATATTCCTATCATTACTGTTGTCATTATTACCATTGTTCTCCACCTCATCATTATCATTCTTATACTTGTTCTTATTTTCATCATTGTTATGACTATTGCTAATGATAATGATAATGATGATGATAATAACAATGACAAAAATGATAGTAATAATGAATACAGTAGTAATGATAATGATGATGCAATTAACATTATTGTTATTTTTTTTTACCATCATCATGAT
>NW_028234436.1:4624194-4626694 GCF_977035675.1 Penaeus japonicus
TTCTATTTAAAGATTTATACGTCACTGAATTTTCCCTCTCACTTTTTACTCTATCCTTAGAAATTATTTCTTATTCATATTTTCTTTTCATACATTTTTCTTATCGCATTGTTTTATGTCCTCCTCCCATTTTTTTTTTTTCATTTCTCTCGAGTATTGCTTCGTGTCCCTTTCTTCCTTAATATATTTAGCTATTTTTTTCTTTACTCTTCTCTCACCTCCTTTACATCTTCCACTTTTCTCTGTGATTTCATATTGTTACGCATCCTCCCTTTCTTCTCTTTTCTTTCATTATATCTGACATTGCTTCGTTTTCGCTCTTCCATTCTGTTATTCTGAATTTATATATATGCATATATATATATATATATATATATATATATATATATACATATATATATATATATATATATATATATATATATATATATATATATTTTTTTTTTTTTTTTTTTTTTTTTTTTTTTTTTTTTTTTTATGTTGCTTCACATCATTCCTTTTCTCTCATAAATTATACTTACTCTCTCATACGAACGTGTCATTTGACCTTCCCACCGACACAAGGTCACTCAAAAGTTCATGACCTCTATGACCCAAGAAAGAGGGTAACATAAGAAACGGAATAATTATTATATGCATTTCCTTTCATCTTTCAGCCTCTGACGACTACGGTCTTTGGTATGGTAATGTTATCTGTAATACTTGCGGATGTCTTTTATTCATTAATTCCATTTCTTCATTTATTCATTTATGCTAATTCATTTCTTTTGCTCGTTTATTTATTTACTCATTTACTTCTTTTTCCTTCGTGTACTTCTTCTTCTACGTGGCTTAGTTATTGTGATAAGGATATGATGATGATAATGAAAGTTATGAGGATTATGTTACGATAGTTATTATAACAGTAACAACAACATTTAAAACAATAATAAGAGAAATAATGATGATGGTAACAATGCAAATAATGAAAATGATCTTTACAATAGTAGAAATAGTAATGAAAAATGTTTTAATAGTAATAATGATAATGATGAAAATCAATAATGTAAATAATGATAATAATAATAACTATAATAATATATGATTATTAATTACAGGGAAAAAGACAATGAAAAAAATAATTACGATAATAGCGGCAATAATGAAAATAAAAATTATAGGGATGATAATAATATTGATAATGATTATAATGCCAATAATAATGATAATGATTATAATGCCAATAATAATGATAATGATTATAATGCCAATAATAATTATAATGATTATAATGCCAATAATAATGATAATGATAAAAGTACTAATAACGATGGTAATAAAGAGAATGATTATCATAGTAATGATGATAATGATGATAATGCTAATAATGATAATGATAATAATAATGATGATGATAATAATAATAACAATAATAATGACAGTGATTATAATGATAACGATAACAACAATGTCAATGATAATGATATTAATAATGGCCATACTACTACTACTACTACTGCTGCTACTGCTAATGATAATGATTAACAATAATAATGATAACGGTAATAAAAACAAAAACATTTATCATGTTTCAAAATTCAATTGTAAGTGTCATGAGCTACAGTTGGTGAAGCTTCCCAGCAAACTTAAAAACTTATATTTTTTCGGTCTTTATATAAACTTGAATTAGGTGATAGTATTCATAGGTTGTTTGTTTACTGCAATGGGATCTATTCAGTCATCTGATGATAATTATCGTTCCTTTTTATTGATGATTATATTGCACATCACTGAGTGTACTTAACTCTATCATGCCAACAAATACAGATGAAAAGGTTGCTTTCAATTTTTCAATTTTGTCTGGGTGTGAACAGCTAGTAAATTTACTAACTCAGGTTGATGGCGGCTGTTTGGATTTGATTCTGACTGACGTCCCGGATGTCACTGAGGCATCTGTTCTTGCCCCGATTGGTACTTCTGACCACAGTGCAATTTCTTATAAAATCAAGCTTGATTTTAAAGTTCCTGATATTGTCATAGCCATTCTGTTCTTTCTCAAGGCTCGTGTCAACTTGGATAATATTCACAATGATATTGAGAACAATCATTGTAATTCTTTCTGAGGATCCTATTTCATTTATATATATATATATATATATATATATATATATATATATATATATATATATATATATATATGTATGTATGTATATATATATGTGTGTGTGTGTGTGTATGTATATATAATAATGATGATAATAATGATAATGATAATAATGATAATAATGATAATAATAATGATATTAATAATAATAACAACAATAATAATAATAATAATAATAATAATGATAATAATAATGATGATGATAATGATGATAATAATAATGATGATGATAATAATAATAATGACAATAATAATAATAATAATAATAATAATAATAATAATAATAATAATAATAATAATAATCGTCAGCAGAGTACAATGCAGAATGATCAAGTCACGAGTGAGGCATAAGACAAC
>NW_028234436.1:4651694-4654194 GCF_977035675.1 Penaeus japonicus
GGTGTAAAGAGTGAGGTGAATATGATATAATTAAAGTATTTGTGACTTTGGTTTGGTTTGTGGGATGAGGAGTAGATGTAACGTTTAGATTGGGATTAGTAAGTGGTGTTTGAAGTGTATGAAGTTAATATTAGGATTATGATAATTATATAGTAGATGATAGTAGTAAATGGGTTAGATTTAATGATAGAAATATGATGAGAGTAATAATGTTTGTATAGAATATGAGATAGTGATTATTGTGTAAATAGTTATATTTTTTGAATGATTTATATAGAGTTGAGAGTTGTTTACTGTATAATGATTATTTTATGAGATGTTATGAAGATATAAATAGAGTAGAGTGGTTGGGGTAGATAGTGTTGATGTGAAGTATAAATAGAGGTGTTATAATAGATTTTTTGTATGGGAGATAAGTTGATGTAGTGATGTGTTTAGGATATGTGATAAGGATGAAGTAGGAGATAGAGTTATGAATATATTTGATAAGATAGGTATGTGATAGAGAATTATAGATGATAGGTAGATTAGTGATTGTAGATGATTAGTATAAGTATATTTGAATGTGTGAAATTAATTGGTGTATAATGATAGTTTATAAGAAATGGAGTGTGATTTTGTAGATGGATATAGTTTTAGTATATGAATGTGATTTGTGTAAAGTTGTAGATTATAATATTATTAGTGTTTATTGGTAAGTAGTGATGATATTATAGATTAGGAAGATTTATGAGTTGTATTTATTATATATAGATGAGGTTTATATATATATAGAGAAATGATTGTTTGATGTTTATATTTTTAGATAAGAGAGTTATTAGTTATAGTTAAATTATAAAGAATTAGATAGATAATATAATTATTATATATTGGAAAGATAGATTTATGAAGTATATTTGATAAGAGTATAAGATTGATAAGATAATAAGAAAAAAAATAATAATAAAGAATATATATAAATATATAATATGATAGATTTAGATTATTATAATATAAATATAATATTGTTAGATTATAATTAGATATGATTATAGAGTATAGAGAGAATTTATTTTATATATATATTTTAAGTGTAGTTAGTTTATAGATAGTATAATGAATAGTTATTATAGGTAGAGATATGATATTAAGAATTGTAATTAATTAATAAGTTTATTTGAATAGTGAAATATTTAAGAGAAGAAGATAAATAAGAATAAATTAAGAAAATGTAATATATAAAGAAATGAAAGAATAAAAGAAATATAGAGGATAAAGATAGTATAGATATATTTATTAGTAAGTTATGAATTAATGATATTAATAGTGTAATAATATTATTGAGTAATACGTATATAAAAAAGAAAGAAGATCAATAGAAGGATATATATAATATAATAGGAATATGAATTTATAAGATTTAATATCAAGAAATGAGAATTATATATTTTTGAGAGGAAGATGATATAATAATGTTATGTTTAAATTGGAAAGATGATATGTATTATTAATTATTAAGAGTTAAATTATATAATAAAAAAAAAAATGATATTAATTATAGAATCAAGATAGCATAAGTTATAAAAATTAATTAATATAAAAATTAAATTAATATATAGAAAATGAAATAGATAAGAGAAAAAATAAGAAGAAGTTAATATATGATGTAAGTGAGTTATAGTAATATAATTTGGTAGAAATAGAAAGTATTAAGAAGAGATATTAAATAAATAATAATGATAGATAGTATAAATAGAGAGAGAAGTATGAGTGTAAAGAGTATGAAATTAATATATATATGAATAAGGAATTTATATAGTTATTAATAGGTGATAAATGTTTATATATATATGTAAGAGAGTATTAGATAATGTTGATATAGAATTGATAGAATGAAGAGTTTTAATGTATGTAGTAATATAAAAAGTTGTGTAATTTATCAGTAGTATTAGATATGTTTTATGTGTAGGTCGTATGTTGAGATTTATAAGTATAAGTATGAGGATTAGATAGTGATAGTGATATAGTTCTATAGTTGAGATGAGATATAAGGTTGAGTAGATTAATATGAGATGAAGAGTATGATAGATAGAAGATATAAGATTTATATAATATTATAGGTAAGTATGATGAGATTTTTAAGTTATATGAAGTGGTATTTTATGAATATAGTAATAATATATAAGATACATAGGATAAATAAGGTGATTATTAAGTTAGAATATAAAAAATAGTGTAGAATAAGATATTAATTAATAAGTATGAGTAGATAAATAATTATAATGATATTATATATAAATATAATAAAATAATTATAATTTAATCTAGCGTATAAATTAAAAATAATAGAATATATAAGATTAATATAATAAAA
This sequence comes from Penaeus japonicus, assembly GCF_977035675.1. Taxonomy (NCBI): domain Eukaryota; kingdom Metazoa; phylum Arthropoda; class Malacostraca; order Decapoda; family Penaeidae; genus Penaeus; species Penaeus japonicus. Next base: position 4,654,048 of record NW_028234436.1, read on the forward strand.
AAAAATAAATTAGAATAAGATAGAGTAATAATTTAATTAAGGAATAATTTATAGAATTGAATAATATTATAGTAATATATAATATATATATGTAAAGATATATAAGTGTATTATAATTATTTAAATTATATATAATATAAAATATAA
>NW_028234436.1:4664194-4666694 GCF_977035675.1 Penaeus japonicus
TCTCTCTCTCTCTCTCTCTCTCTCTCTCTCTCTCTCTCTCTCTCTCTCTCTCTCTCTCTCTCTCTCTCTCTCTCTCTCTCTCTCTCTCTCTCTCTCTCTCTCTCTCGCGGCGTCCATTGTCTGGCCGGACTGACTCGTATATCACCCACAGAGCGCTATCTCAGCCAAATCTCGGACACACAGTCGGCCAGACTATTAAGTCATAAATACCGACCAAATTCCATTGTTAATATACTTCAATAAACAGCATATGCGTTCCTACCCTTTGGAAACTGGCAATAAACACACGATCAGCATTCCGCTTATTCCTCTGTTCGGTGTTGTGTGTTCCGTTCCGGTCCGGTTCGATCGTCCAGCTTCGGTGTCACTCGCACCCCGAAGTCTACGATCTTGTTTTACAATCGACCGTCGGCTTGAAAGGCGCATTAACCTGGTTAATTACAGCGTTTTATCATCGGCGCTTTCCGGTTTTATTAATCTGTTTTCTTCTGTGTTTTCCTCCCCGGCAATTATTCGCTGTTGGACCCCTTGTTCAGCCCAGGTCGAATGGCTCGTGTTCCGTTCCCGCTAATTGGACAGGCGGGGGCGATGGATCAGCTGATAAGGCCGCGTCACCGACCCGCCCGTGCCCCGGCCTTATCATCATCTCTCGGGCGGTACGAGTCATTCGTACCGCCCCCTCCTCCTCGCCCTGGATCTTCCTTCTGCCCTCCCCCCCACCCCCTTTCCTTCCTTCGTCCCTCCCTCTGCCTTTTGCCTGATGCTCTTCCTGCTTCTCCCCCACCCCTCCTTCTTCTTCTTTCCTCCCTCTCCCTAGTCTTGTTGACCCCTCTCTTCTTCCTCCTCTCCTCCTTCTCGTCTTCCTTCTTTCCACCCTCTTCTCCCCCCCTTTCTTCTTCTCTCCTCCCTTTCCCTATGCTTGTTGACCCATCTCTCTCGTCTTCCTTCTTTCCACCCTCTTCCCCCCCTCCCCCTTTCTTCTTCTCTCCTCCCACTCCCTAATCTTGTTGACCCCTCTCTTCTTCCTCCTCTCTTCCTTATCGTCTTCCTTCTTTCCACCCTCAGTCATCCTCCTCCCTTCCCCTTTTCTCCCCCTCCCTACCACACACTCTTCTGGTACCCTCCTTCCCTCCTAACTCCCACTTCCTTCCCCTATCTCTCCCCACACTCTCTTCCTGATATTCACTCTCCTCCCCTACTTCCTTAACTTCCCTTCTCCCTCCCTCCTCCCGTCCTCCCTTTATTTCGCTCCTCTCACCCTCCCACCTCCCTTCCTTACTTCACCTCCCTCCTCCCTCCCTCCCTCATTTATTTCCCTCCTCTCTACCATCCTCCTCCCTTCCTTCCTTCACCTCCCTCTCTCTCTCTCTCTCTCTCTCTCTCTCTCTCTCTCTCTCTCTCTCTCTCTCTCCTCCCTTCTCTCCTCACCTCCTCTTCGCTTCCGAGCCCACGTGCCTGAAACCCCCGCAAGCATTAGCCTTTCCGCTTTGTTCTACAGTGCTTGTTTATTTTGCCTTATCCTCATGCTATTGTGTTCTTTACACGTGCGAGCGACCGTACCCTCATCAAGTACTTCCATGGGCTATTTACGTGCTTTTTCTTATCATACACGTGTCACTTTGCTTAGATAATGTATTTATATGCCCATTTCACGTGCTTTTCTTGTCATTCACGTGCCTATTTCTCTTATTCACGTGCTTTTACGCCCAATGTACATGCTTTCTTTGTCATGCACAGGCCTCTTCTCCCCAATGCACGTGCTTTTCTTGTCATGCACGTGCTCATTTCCCCTATTCACGTGCTTTTACGCCCAATGTACGTGCTTTCTTGGTCATGCACGTGCCACTTCGCCCTATTCACTTGTTTTCATGCAGTAATCATCCATTGCACAGAATCTGTTTTGATTCATTTATAATCATAGAGAATATCATTATTAGAAAAACTGCATAATCATCTCTATTAACCTAGTAATTATTCAATACTTTAGCTGGGAATTATTCATCCAACTGAATCACTGATAAACAAATAAATAGATAGATGGACAAAGGTGTACAGACAGACAGGTGGACAGAGAGGGAAGTGGGAGGAAAGATAAAGAGGGAGAGAAAGAGAGAGAGAGGGGGGAGGGGGGAGGGAGAAAGAGAGAGAGAGAGAGAAAGAGAGAGAGAAAGAGATAGATAGATAGATAGATAGATAGATAGAGAGAGAGAGAGAGAGAGAGAGAGAGAGAGAGAGAGAGCAAAAGAGAGAGAGAAAGAGAGAAAGAGAAAGGAAGAGAAAGAGAATGCGAGAGAGAGAGAGGGAGAAAAAGAGAAAGAGAAAGAGAGAGAGAGAAAAAGAGAAAGAGAAAGAGAGAGAGAGAGAGAAAGAAAGAGAGAGAGAGAAAAAGACAGAGAGAGAGACAGAGAGAGAGAAGGGAGGGTGAAATAATTGTACCCTCTTTCCCACGGAGTAATCCCAAGCCCTATATTTGTAACCTTCAGCCCAACATGAGTTACCG
>NW_028234436.1:4681694-4684194 GCF_977035675.1 Penaeus japonicus
GAGATGAAAACAATATATGGATGGAGTGACGGAGGGAAAGAAGGAATAGTAAAAAGGAAGAAGAGAGAAAGGAAAAAAAGGAAAACAAAATCTATTAACAAGAAAATTGAAAGTGATGAAGGAAGTGCTTCATCATATTAGGCCTTCCTTATTGACACTCCTACACCCCCCCCCTCCTCATTTCCTGGCACTCCTTCAGCCTGCTCCCTTTTCTCCTTCCCTCCCCCCTCCTCCCCCCTTTCTTCCTCCGTCTTCATAAGCTCTCCCTCACACCCTCCTTCACTTCCTTCCCGCCACTCCTTAATAATATTTTCTTTTCCTTTCTCGTTATCCTTCTTTATCCTCGCTTCTTCTTCCTCTTCTCTCCCACTTCTCCATTTCTGCCCCTTATCCCTCCTTAATTTATCTCCCTTTTCTCTTCCTCTACCTCCTTCTGCAATCTTTCCTCCTTCTCTTTCTTCTTCTTCTTCGCCTCCTCCTCTTCCTCCTCCTCCTCTTCCTCCTCCTCCTCCTCCTCCTCCTCCTACCTCTCCACCCTACTCTCCCCATCCACAAATCCCTCCTCCAATTCTTTCCTTCTTCCCTCCTCCCCTAATTCTTCCACGAAAAATCCCCCTTCCTCCCTCCCCCCCATTTCCAAGTGCCAGTGTCCCCTTCCCCCACCTCCCCCTACCCCCCCTACTACCCTACTCTCCCCATTTCCAAGTGCCAGTGTCCCCTTCCCCCCTCCCCCTACCCCCCCTACTACCCTACTCCCCCCTCTACATTTCCAAGTGCCAGTGTCCCCTTGCCCCCCCCCCCCCCCCCCCTCGGCGAGTGTGGAGATCATCGCATTAACTCAAGTTCCTTGCAAGACACCGCGAGATAACACGGAAACTTTCGCAATTTGTGGAACCAACAGTTGGATGATGTTCGGGGAGGGAGGGGAGGGGGTAGGGGAGAGGGGAAAGGGAAGGGAAGGGAGGGGAGGGAGGAGAGAGGGAGAGGCAGGAGATGGGAGAGGTAGGAGAGGGGAAAGGGGAGAAGGAGGGGAGTGAGGTGGACAGAGGGAGGGGGGGAAGGGAGGAGAGAGGGAGGAGAGAGTAGACGAGAGAGGGAGGGGAGGGGAGGGAGGAGAGAGGGAGGAGAGGCAGGAGAAGGGAGAGGTAGGAGAGGGGAGAGTGAGATGGTACAGACCAGGAAAAGATGGAAGAAGGGGAGTAAAGGGAAAAGCAAGGAGAGAGAAGAGGTTTCTTTCACACACACTCTCTCTCTCTCTCTCTCTCTCTCCTCCTCCTCCTCCTCCTCCTCCTCCCTCCCTCCCTCCCTCTCTCTCTCTCTCTCTCTCATTCTCTGTTTCTTTCTTTCTAAAAATAAGAAACGAAGGAAAACAAAGGGGTGAAAGGCGAAGAGCGATATCAAATAATGAGGATACCGGTATGTTAATGAAGTGATAGTAATAATGATAGTGTACTAATTATAACTATAATAATCAAAAAGCTCATAATAATAGTAAAACTGATAGTAACATTAATAATGATAATAATAATGACAATGATATTGATAATGATATAGTGTTGATATCAGCAACAATAATAATGATTACAATAACAATAATTATAATCATAATGATTATAATGATAACAGCAGCAAAAACAAAACAACAAAAACAGAGATAATGGTATTAATGAAAATGAGGATGATTATAATAGTGAGGATCATAATGATATGAATAATGAAAATAATAACAGAAATAATGATGATAACAATAAAATGATGATAACCATAATGATGAAAATGATGACAATAACAATAATGATGATGAATATGATAATAACAATCATTATGATGATAATAATGATAATGATAAGAATGATGATAATGACGATAATGATAATGATAATAACAATCATTATGATGATAATGATAATGATAAGAATGATGATAATGACGATAATGATAATAATAACAATAATGATTATGATAATGGTGATAATGGTAATAAGAATGATGATAATGATAATAATGATAGTAATCATAACCATCATGATAATAGTATTGATAATAACAATAACAAGGATAATGATGATCATAATGATACCCATAATGACAATCATAACAATATTGAAAACTGAATAAAGAAGTTGCAATAGACGAGAAGAGGTGAAGGGAGGAGAGGTACCGAGATTCCATAGGACGCGGAAGTGTTTAGTCTCTTTCTCTATCTCTTCTCTCAATCTCAATTTCTCTTTCTCTCTCTTTCTAGATTTCTGTCTGTGTGTTTCTCTCGCTCTTTCTTTGTCTGTCTCAATTTCTCTTTTTTTCTCCTCGCTTTCTTTCTGTGTGTTTCTCTCGCTCTTTCTTTGTTTCAATTTCTCTTTCTCTCTCTTTCTCGCTTTCTTTCTGTGTGTTTCTCTCACTCTTTCTTCGTCTGTCTCAATTTCTCTTTTTTCTCCTTCTCGCTTTCTTTCTGTGTGTTTCTCTCGCTCTTTCTTCGTCTGTCTCAATTTCTCTTTCTCTC
>NW_028234436.1:4701694-4714194 GCF_977035675.1 Penaeus japonicus
ATCAAATATATATACAGGTAGATAGACAAACAAACAAATAAATATACAGATAGACACAGTGAAAAAAATCAACACACATCAACAGACAAACATAAATAATCCGTCAAAAACTATTTCCTTTCAACCTTCGCTCAAGAATGCAACATAGAAAACCCTGCAAGATGCGAATGGGGGCAATGGATATGAACGAGGCACGGGTAGATAGGCCAGTGTCATCGTTGGAGTTTTGTGGTGGTATTAGGGCATCGAGTAGATGAGGGAGGGGAGGGGGGGTAGTAGAGGGAGAGGGGGTGTATATGGGAGGGGGTTGAGGGAGGGGGGTGTATATGGGGGGTAGTATATGGAGGGGGGTTGAGGGAGGGGGGTGTATATGGGGGGGGGGGTTGAGGGAGGGGGGGTGAATATGGAGGGGGGGAGTATCTGTTACTCGGTCGTCACAGCGGGGCCTAATCCCGGTGACTGTTACGGCGTGAGTCCCATACAAACTGTGGATGTCACCTGGCTTAGCGCAGACACAGTTTATCTAGGAAAAGACACTTTTCTTCCCACAGTGTTTCGCAACGTTTCGTGGGAGAGTTTGCCGATTTGAGAGGCAAAGAAAGAAAGAAAGGAAGAGAGAGATAGGGAGAACGAGAGAGAGAATGAGAGAGAATGAGAGAGGGAGAGAGAGAGAGAGAGAGAGAGAGAGAGAGAGAGAGAGAGAGAGAGAGAGAGAGAGAGAGAGAGAGAAAGAGAGAGAGAGGGAGAGAAGAGAGAGAGAGAGAGAGAGAGAGAGACGAGAGGTAAGGAGAGAGAGAGAGAGAGAGAGAGAGAGAGAGAGAAAGAGAGAGAGAGAGACAGAGACAGAGAGAGGGAGGGAGAATGAGAGAGAGAGAGAAAGAGAGAGAGAGAGAGACAGAGACAGAGAGAGGGAGGGAGAATGAGAGAGAGAGAGAGAGAGAGAGAGAGAGAGAGAGAGAGAGAGAGAGAGAGAGAGATTACGGTCGGTTGTGTTGTGGATAATCTTGAGGCTAAGAATAACAATGGTTTCGGAGATGGTGTGTAGAAAAGTAATCCGCTGTCTGAATTGTTTCATGCAAGAAATAGATAATCATGAATAAATATGAATAAATATTGGCATAAAAACAAATGTAAATGAATGAATGAATCAACTGATATAGTTAGATAAATATATATAGATAGATTAATGAACAGGCATACGAAAAAAAAAACAAATAAATAGATAGGTAGACAAACAAATATAGAAAATTAACTATGGAACAGACTGAATACTAGGCATTCTAATATTTATTTGCGAAGTGCATGTTAAAGACACAACGCGATGAATAGATGGACAGACGAATGCAAAAGTGGATAGATAGATGCACTAAGTAGCTTAATAAATCTCCAAAAGTTAAGAAAAATAGACAGATAAACTAGTTATCGAATAGTCATACAAATAAAAAAGGCGAACATATAAGCAAAACAGATAGATAAATAGATGAATACCGGATATAAATAGAAAGATAAGTGGTTTGAAAGATAAATAAATAAGTAGAAAAAACAAACGGACGGACATAAACAAAGTAAAGAGAGAGATTGACAATCAATAAATAAACAAGCAGACAAACAGGTAAACAAACGAATTCATTAACGAATCAATTAAGAAACTCATTAACCAAGAAGACGGAACGAGCGAGAGAAAAGCAATTAATAGGAATGGCGTAGATAGAGAGAGAGAGAGAACAGATGACAGGGAGAATTAGCAGTCGTAGTGGAATGAGGATAATTCATAAACGAAAGTAATTATAATGTCAATAATAATGGTGATAATAATGATAATACTAATGATAATGGTGATGATAGAATTATTAATGATATGATAATAATGAGAATAATGGTAATAATAATGATGATAGTTATGACAATGATGATAGTAATAGTAATAATGATAATAATAACGATATTAGTAATAATAATAATGGTAACGATGATATTAGTAATAATGATAATGATAGTGATGATAATTTTTATGATAATAACAGTAATGATGATAAAAAGCACAACAATAAAAATAATGATGATAATAATGATAATGACGATAATGACAATCTTACTGATTATGATAATGATAATAATGAAATAATGATAAGAACCAGAATAGTGAGGATAATTACTAACAACTATCACAGCAATAGTTGTAAAAGAATGATGCTAATGACAAGGATAAAGATCATAACATTTATAATAACAATGATAAATAAATATGAATTATGATGATAATGATAATAGTTAAGGTAATGACAATGAGGATTATGCCAATAATGATAATGAATCTGATTTTTATAGAAAAAGGATCATGGTAATGGTAATACATATAATAATAATGATAATAATTATACAAGTAAAAAGATATAAAAAAGATAATGATAATGATGATACTCGTGCTAGTGCACTGATGACAGTAATGATAATAATGAAATTTATATTGAATTAATGATAAACAAAAAACGCCATCATTATCATCATACTGAGAATAAAGAAAAAACATGAAAGATACACAAGAGAATGAAGAGAAAAGAAAACTCGTAGTAAAAGAAAAGGAATAAACAATGGAAAAAAAAGAAAGGAAAAAAAAAGAAAAATACAAAACTACCATACACACACAGCAACATATATCAAGATAAAACGAAAATCAATTAACCTGGGACCTTAGCTCCCCTTCCCCCCCCCCACCACACCTCGACATACACACACAAACACACAGATGCACACAAACGCACATACACACAAACACCCAAAAATACGCGCAGGGAAAGGTCACCCTCAGAAAAAAGGGCCTAAGGTCTGAGCGGAACTTTTAATGGATTTAACCCTGAGACCTCCAGGTACGGCCCTTACGCAGGCAAGGGGGGGGGGGGGGGCTAGGGGATATGGGGAGGGATAGGGGGTTCTTTCTCTTTCTTTATCTTTCTCGTTTTTTTCTAGATTTTATATATATGTATATATATATATATATATATATATATATATATATATATATATATAGATAGATAGATAGATAGATAGATAGATAAATAGATAGATAGATAAATAAATATATATATATATATATATATATATATATATATATATATATATATATATATATATATTCTTTCGTTCTAATTGGTTTCCTATCTTTTTTATCTTTTCCTTTGCTTAGTTCTCTCTCTCTCTCTCTCTCTCTTTTTCTCTCTCTGTCTCTCTAACATTCCTCGTTTCTACTCTCCCGTCCACTGTATTCCTCCTTCTATCACTCTCTCCCCTTTTCTCTTTTTTCTCTTGTTTACCTTCCTCTTTATCTATCTATACCTGTCTTTCTCTCTTTCTCTCCCTAACCCTCCCCCCCCCTCTCTCTCTCTCTCTCTTCGCTTCCCCTCCCCCCCTCCCTCTCTTCTCGGTTTCCCTCTCTCACCCTACCCTGTACCCCGCCCCTCCCCCCTCCCCCCTCCCTCTCCGTACCCCGCCCCTCCCCTCCCCCTCTCCTCCCTTGGCTATTAAAATTGCCTTTAACTTATGGAATAGCAGAATGGATCAGCGGGAACCACTCTATGGAGCCTTGCGTTGAAACCCGAGCTCCATGGCCGGTGTGCAGGGAGGGATTTTCACCTTATGAGCTTTGGTTGGGGGGGGAGGGGGACGCGGGTGCTAGCTGGGGGTTGTGGGAGGGGGGTGCTAGCTGGAGGTTGTGGGAGAGGGGTGAGGGGAGGGGCTGCTGTGTGGGTTGTGAGTTGGGGTTATGGGAGGGGTGAGAGGGGTGAGGGGAGGGGCTGCTGGGTGGGAGTGGGTGGGTTGTGAGTTGGGGTTGAGGTGTGAGTTGGGGGTTGGGGGGTGAAGTTGGGTTAGGGGTTGTGGTTATATGTTATGTTTTTGTCATTATTGTTGTTAATCATCACAGCAATGATAGTAACAATGACGCTGAAACAAATTGTAACAATTCAATGAACATACTCTTATAAACACTATTTATATTAAGATAATAAACAGCATAAGTCCTTCTCAAAATTTTATTGATAATGGTCTATATTTCGAACATCCCTTCCAGACATAAATAAAGAAATAACAAAAGATAGAACATGAAAGCAAAACACTGAGCACACCACGATCATAAACTTAAAAAAAAAAAAAATCGTTATAAACAAACCGTGAAGCAATAAAAGCAAATTAATCCCCATCAAAATCTCTTTCAGCACCCCATCCCTATCCCTTCCACCCCCTCCCCCCTATTTATAAAAAAGAAGAAAGAGGAAGGAGACAAAGAGAGGGAGAGAGAGAGAGAGAGAGAGAGAGAGAGAGAGAGAGAGAGAGAGAGAGAGAGAGAGAGAGAGAGAGAGAGAGAGAGAGAGAGAGAGAGAGAGAGAGAGAGAGAGAGAGAGAGAGAGAGAGAGAGAGAGAGAAAGGGGGGGGGGTAGTAGATAGATAGATAGAGATAAATATATAGATAGATAGAGAGAGAGATAGAGAGAGAGAGAGAGATAGAGAGAGAGAGAAAGAGAGAAAGAGAGAGAGAGAGAGAGGGGGGGGGTAGCTCAATAGATAGACAGATAAAGATAGATAGATAGAGAGAGAGAGAAAGAGAGAGAGAAAGAGAGAGAGATAAAGCAGAATCAGTCACTCCTCCCGACATGTTAATGCAACATCAGCGAGGCAATGGGTCACAAGAAGATAATAATAAAACGGTGTTGAGTGTCAAGTCGGCTCGTCAGTCGGTCGGTCGGTCGGTCGGTCGGGTCGGGGTGAAGAGCTCGCCGTGACGCGTCGGTGTCCATCAGCCACACACGAAGGGAAGAAACGACACGCTATTGAAAGGATAATCTTAATGGTGTCTTTCCTTTCTCTCTGTTTTCTTTTTTCTTTTTTTTTCTTTCTTCGTCCTCTCATTCTAGTTCGGTTTTGTTTCGCTTAGACTATTTTTTTTTCTCTATCTCTCTTCTTCTCTTTCTGCTTTGTTCTTTTGTTTATGTTTCTGTTTCGCGCACTTTCTCGTCTTCTATTTGTATTTCGTCTCTTTTTTCTCTTTCTTAACCTTTTCTCATTTTTTCACATTAACGATAATGATAGTAATAGTAATGACAATGCTAATAATGAGAACAATAATAATGATAATGACAGCAATAATGATGATAATTATAACAATGATAATAATAATAATAATTGCAATGATATTGATAATAATGATGATGATAAAGATAATGATGATAATGATATATCAATAATTGACAATAATAGATTATATTAGTAAAAAGGATAATGGTGATAGAATCATAATGAAGATGATGATATTTGTGACAAAATAATAATGATAATATCAATAGTAGGAATGATAAAGATAAGCGATGATAATGATGATGGTAATCATTATGATGATAATAATGATAAAAACAGTAATAATAATGGTTATGATAACAATAATAACAGTATGAATGATAATAACAAAAATAATAGTAATAATGATGGTAGTAATAACAATAACAGTAATAGCAATATTGATAATGTCAAAACTGATGATAAAAACAGTAATGATAATGATAATGACATTAATGATAACAATAATAACAATGATGATAATAATCATAACAATAATTGTAATAATGATAGTAGTAATAACAAAAATGATGATGATAATATTAATAGTAATAACAATAATCATAGAAATAGTAATTAATGATAACAATAGCAATGATAATGATGATTATGATAACAGTAATGCTAACAACACTAAAAATTTTAATGCAAATAGTATCGATATTTGTAATAACAGTAACAAAATAGAATAACGATAATCTTGGTAGTGATATTAAGGCATATATGATAGTAATAATAATAATAATAACAACAATAATGATAATAATAATAATAATGACAATAATGATGATGATAATAATAACAATAATTAAAATTATATCAATGAAAATAATCATAGCAATAGTAATGACGATGGGAATGGTAACAATACTACTAATGATAAAAATAAAGGTAACACCAATAAGGAAAATAACAACAGAAGGAAAATAAAACAATATTCGTTACCATTAAAATAAAAACAAAGTTGATAATCCCGCTACAATGACACTACGAATAATAATAAGAAATAGTAGCACTAAGAAGACTTATAATGGTGATTATGATAACAAAAAAAAGGGATAGGGTAACGACATTGATAACAACAATAATAAGTAAATGGTCATCATCATAATCATATCAGTATCATAATCATATCAATAACATCTTTTTACCACCAAAGATGTCCAGCCAATTACCTCACAGTCGGGTCTAATCATCCAATCCCAGTTCGTTCTCCCCAATCGTTATTGTTATCACTCTTGTATCAGTGGCATATCATGCCCCTCTTTACAGCAAATACCAATATAGCACGACACGAGATAACCCTTTGATCCAATCGCATTTTCACCCCACGTATAAATTCCTCTCCCCCCCCCTCTAACCTCCCACCTTCCCCTCCCCCTCGCCCTCTCTCTTTTTTTTTTAATCACCTTCTCCCCCCCTCCCCCTCCCCCTCTCCCTCCCCCTCGCCCCTCCCCCTCTCTCTCTCTTTTTTTTTTAATCACCTTCTCTTATCATGGCATCAACATAATTTTCGCTCCTATCTTTTTTATGTTACGGGGCCGGCGTTTGGATACCTACTTACTGTACTCGTTAAGGTCTCCGAGCGGACGTGAGGGGACGCTGCAGTCGCCGGGGAAAACAGCGCAGTAAATAATTTCTTTTTCTTCTTCTTGTTTGGTATTGTTAAAAAAAAAGAGGGGGAGGGGGAGGGGGAGGGAAGGGGGAGGGGGAGGGGGGGGGGAAGAAGGAGTTTATGTGCTTGGGTAATGTGTATAGTGTCGGCTCTTATTATTGGTGTTGTATGTGCTTTTGAGTATCGTTATGGTGATGATTATTTCTGGTATTGTTATTATTATTGTTATTATTATTGCTGTCATTGTCATGATTATTTTTACTATCTTCATTTTTGTTATCATTATCATTGTTATTATGATTATTGTTACTATAATCATTATTATTATTTTTATTAACATTACTATTATCATTATAATTGTAACAATAATGATAATGATAATAACTATAACAATAATAATGATGATAATGATAATGACAACGGTAGGGATAAGAATAATGATAATGATAACAATGCTAATAACAATGATAACAATAATAAGGATCAAGATAATGATAAAATTATAATGAAAATGATAAGGATAATCATAATAATGATGATGATAGTGATTATAATAATTTTCATTATAACTGTCATTGCTTTCATTGTATTGATTATTGCTATCATTTTTATTATCATTATTATTATATCATCATAATCATTATCATCAGTATCATATCATTGTCATTATTATCATCATTACTACTATGATTATCATAATTTTGAACATTACAATTAGCAGTAAGAGAAGTATTATGATTATTATTTCCTTAGTATCATCATTACCATATTCATTAATGTGACCGTTTTTATCTTTATTATCCTTTTCATTATCATTATCCTCGTTCTTCGTATCGCCAATATTATCATCATAATAATCGTCATCATCATGATTATCATCATTATTATCATTATCATCATTAGCGTTGCCACAACTATCGTTTTTTCTGCAATATTCATTCTTAGTCTTACCATCTGACCTTTTTTTCTCTTCTTTTGTCTTTTTTTTTTTTTTTTTTTTTTTTTTGAATTTTTAAAAAGTTTTCTAAATGTTTTTTTTTAAGTTTTCTGATTTTTTTTTTAATTTTTTTTTTAAGTTTTTCGAAGTTTTCGCAAGTGAGACGATCTCCTGAGTGGCTTGACGGATCGGCGTCGCCCCTTCCCCTAAGCCGACTCATCTGCATTCCTAATTGCCAGGTGATGTTAGCAAATAAAACTAATATTTAAAACATGAATCGGCATTTCAGATGGTGGGATCGCGGGGATGCAAAAGCCAGTCATTAAAGCCTCTGTGTTGTACAATAGTTGGCGGAACCCGGTCTAAAGAGCCTGTAAAAAGATCCATTCTGGGAGAAATATGTACAGCAATAAACCTTTATGTCGGGCCCGTTTGGTTATTGAAAAGCAGCTGATTTTCATGTTCTTTAGGTTGTCGGTATTTTCTCAATATTTGCATGACACATAAAATATGGCGGGGAGCGTGAGCCTTTAGGGTCGGGAAGCCATGCTGTTGCAAGCGAGTCGTCAGCCTTATGTGCAAGGGCCGGCAACGCACGTGATAACTCTTGCCTGTTATCTGACACTGAGGGTCAGCTCTCCCTCGCGGATCCCTGGCTAGCTGGTTCTGAGGGTCAGGTGTGCAGATGGCTTCTTGACTAAGGTGTGCAGCTGGTCAAGGTCAGACGTGCAGATGGTTCTTTGCTTCCAGGTGTGCAGTTGCTCCCTCGTTTTGGTGTGCAGTGTTTTTTTTTTTTTTTTTTTTTTTTTTTTTTTTTTAGGTGGGGGGGGGGGTCACATGCACAGCTGGTTGATTCAGGTAAGAAGCAGGGTTGAGGGACGAAATCTTTATAAACCAATCTATTTATTGGTCTGTTTTTACTCTTATGTAAAATAAGAGGAAACGAAGAAGAAAAATAAATAAATAAAAGGAGATGAAGCGCGATTTTCCGGAACCCCGAAGAGAGAAACGGAGAAAAGAACGAAAAATAACCATCGAAGCATAAAAGAAATCCAACGAAACGACAAGACAAAGAAGGGACCCGAAACAAAGGCCGAAGGAGCATCGCAGGAAAATCTCCCGACGACCCGATTGCCGAGGGACAAGGACCAGAGATTCCCCGTCGGGTCATAGCTCGTCTTCGGGACCATCAGATACCGACGCCGTCACTAAGCACGTTGATCTCTGCAACATCTTGGGCATTCCTTGCAACACACGGTGGAGAATCCGACCCTTTAGGTTCGTTCTTATGTTTAATGTTCTCGTAAAATCTGAAATCTGAAATGATTGCCTTCGCGTGGGTGGGAAACGGAGCCCCGGGATTCGGATTTCTTCGGAGGATTTCGTTGCGGGGGCGTGGGGTGGCGGGGATGGGGGGGGAGGCGAGGATTTGTTCTGATTTTGTTGTGGTTATTTGTGATTCTTGAATTTTGCATAAATCTAAAATTTATGGGTTTATAAGACTTAGACATATGTACAAACACAAACACACACACACAAACAGAAACACATAGTAACATAAACACACACACACACACACACACACAAACAGAAACACATAGAAACATAAACACACACACATACACACACACACAAACAGAAACACATAGAAACATAAACGCAAACACACACACACACAGACACACACACACAAACAGAAATACATAGAAACATAAATGCACTCACACACAGAAACACACACACACACACACACACACACACACACACACACACACACACACACACACACACACACGCTGTTCTATATACTACAACTTGATTTCCTATGCAGAGAAGAGAGCTATTAACGACAACGCTAATATTGGTGTTCTTCGATTGCTTATATGGGATAGAAATTTGCATACGACGCGCCTATAAAGTCAAATATTTCAGACTTTCTTAGTGAGTTGTTTGTGTGTTTGCGTACGTGTATGTATCTGTGTGTGTGTACGTGCATTAGCGTGTCTTTGTGTTCATGTGCATAAGTGTATCTATGTGCTTATGTAATTGTGTGTATATATGGGTTTACATGAATGTTGCTATCTATGTGTTGCGTGCCTGTGCATCTGTGTGTTATCTACAGTATCTATTTATGTAAATATGTTTTTTTTTATGTTTTTTTCTTCTTCTTCTTCTTTTTTCTTCTTTTTTTTAACGTGCATCAGTGTAAATCTGTGTTCATATGTGTATCTATATGTTTGTATATTTTTATGAGCTCATGTATGTATCATCTGTTTACAGAATATGAAGTGTAGTGATGTATACTCGTATGCCTGAGTTGATTTGCATGTATGCCAGTGGATACATTAATCCTCATGTAATGTAAGTATGTAGTCATTGTGTATTTTTTAACAGAAGACCAAATTATAACGTCAATTATCGTCATGCGGTAATTCAGTCAAAACAATGATAATGAACAAAAATGCAATATGCACCTCGTCCCTCTAAACAAAACAGGAATAACAACATCAACAAACAGATACACAAAGGACAGATGGTAAATGAAGCTGCGAAAAACACATGAATGAAATATGAATAAATAATTACAATGAAATAGAAGAACAAGAAAAAAAATGAAAATAACATGATCGTAAGCGTCAACCAATGTTCTTGTAATGAATAACATTCACTTGATTTATCGACTTTAAGAACAGGAAATTATGGCGTTAAAAGAACCTGCATAAATCATATTCACGAAATTTGAAGTTATAATTTATGGGTCTTGTGATAAAATAGTCTAAGGTCCACTTTTTTTTCTTTGTATTTTTTTATGTATGTTTGTGTGTGTGTTTGTGTGTGTGTTTTTGTGTGTGTTTGTTTGTGTGTGTTTGTTTGTGTGTTTGTGTGTGTATGTGTTTCTTTGTTTTATTTTATCATACTTCTTTTTTTATAGTCTTATCGTCCTTTCTGGAGTTATTGTTACCGTCATAGTTATCATTAATACTACATTAGCATTATCTTTATCATTATCACTGTCATTATTTTCATTATCATTATCAATATGACCATTACTATCATTATTGCCTGCATTAGTGTAATTATCATTATTGTTAATCATCATCATTATAATTACTATAATTGTTGTTGATATTTATATCATCATCATCTTTTATCACTATCATCAGTGTTTGTATTATCCTCAGTATCATTATTATACAGTTGTCATCATTATTATCACCATTATCATTAGTATGATTATTACTCTTGTTATTATCATTATTATTATCATCATTACCGTTATGATTTTTATTATCGTTATCATTGTTATTATTGTCATTATTAGTTTTATTATTTCATCATTATCATTATCACCATTATTTTCATTACCTTTATCATAATTACTGATAACATCATTATCATCATCACTGTTACTGTTAGCATCATCATTTCTATTGCTAGTATCATCATTATTGTTACTGTCATTATTCCATCATAGTTAGTAGTATTGTCATTCTTATTATTGTCATTATTTTCATCATCATTTTTACCATCATCATCATTATTATTTTAATCAGTATTACTACTATTACTACTATTATTATTACTTATCATTTTTACTATTATTCGGCTCTTTATTATTACCATTATCATTACCAAAATTACTATCATTATGATCATCAGTAATATCATCATCATTTTATCATTATTTTTACTATGATCATCATTATTATTCTTATTATCATTACTTTTGCCATCATTACTATCATCATCATTATTATTGATATTACTATTATTATTGATATTATTATTTGCATAAATATCATCATCATTATAATTGTGAAGTTATCATTATCATCTATACTATCATTATTAGCATTGTTCTCCTTGATATTGTTATTAAATTAATGTTTTTATTATTAGTATCATCATCATTAATAACATCATTATCATTATCATCATTAACGATATCATCATTACTTTTGTCATTTTCATCATTATCATAATCATCATTATCATTATCATCATTACTATTATAATTTTCATCATTATCATTATCATGATAGATAACAATATTATCACATATCATTTGGTTTACTATCATTATCTCTAGTATATGACTAGTTCTATGTATTTCACTCTCAATTTTGATGTTTATTTTCAGCAAAAGGCATATTTCAGATAACTGCATCTTCAACACACAAAGGAAATCACATCATTGCACATACATCTAATATCCAAAGGCAGACAGACAGGTATACATACAATACACACATGTACGCAATATCATAACTCAAGATATTCAATATATTGAGAGACACTCGTACAGATGTACACATATATGCACATCAATACACATAGAGCACCCGAAATTCGCTGCGCGTGGATAAACCAGACAGACAGTTGCGCGGCACATCTCCAGCAACCCCCCCCCCCCCACACACACACACACACACACACACACACACACACACACACGCACACGCACACACTCGCACACACACACACATACGCACACACACACACACACACACACACACACACACACACACACACACACACACACACACACACACACACACACACACACACACACACACACACACGCAAACACACACACACGCACACACGCACACACTCGCACGCGCGCCCCGCCGAAGATCGCGTGCGAGTTGGCCATGACGCGAGGTCGGCTCCCAAAGGCATCCCCAATCATAACATTCCCGAACTTTCGCGCATTTTCGAGGTAATTAGGGAGGCGGCTAATTGAGCTTCTTCGACATTAGGAAAATTATTAAAATGCTATAGATCGCAGGGCGAGCACCGGGATGAGTGTTATTTCGTGTTAATATATTAGAAGAAGGA
>NW_028234436.1:4739194-4740824 GCF_977035675.1 Penaeus japonicus
TAGAAGAACGAAGCCTGTTTATAAAGGGAGACAGAAAAGTGTAGATAACATACGGTGAAAAAGAAAAAGAAAAATCGGATTTCCAGAAAATAAGAATGATAGAAATATTGGCGTTAATCTATGTCCTTATCCATATGACAATAGAAAATCATAATAGAGATGATAATAAAAATTTGAACAGATTAATAATAATATTGAATATTACAATAGAAATAACACTTATGATCTTGACACTGTAATGAATATGGTAATAAAGATAATTATAGAATAATGATAATGATGCTAATAGTAGCAATAGTGTAGTAATCCAATTAAGCTTAATCATAAATGATTGAATATTGACACTACAAAGCTTACGTACGAGCGCAATCATGACAGGTTACGTTGACAAAACAACAACAACATTTATTTATTCACAAAACGAAACATAAAAGAACACAAAATAACAACAAAAAAAGAACAGATGAAAAGAAGCACAAAATAAACAACCAAGACGTCTAGTCCAGCAACATAAGTTCAGAGACCATATAAACTTTGCATTTACTTTTAAAAAGCTATTAGCGTTTGTTTATGTGGCCGTAAATATACACTCTACTTACCTCTTTAAGAGAGGCTCTGTGGGCCTTGTGGGTCGAAGAGAATGGATGCTTCCGGAGTCTTTTTGAATCTTATTTTGATGGTTATTCATATTCATGATAATAACAATGATAAGTAGCATGCAGAATCACAAACTGAATAATGGAAATGATAACGATGATGGTTAGTGTTATTTTTATCATTATTCCCTTATCAGTAGTTTCGTATCATTAACAAGATCAATGCCAATATTAATACCATTGTTGACATTATAATTATTATCAATATCATTGTTATAGTTATTTTTGTCTTATCATCATGATAAACAATATTACTTCTATTGTCATTATCATTTTTGCCATTGGTATTATTATTATCAGTCCTGCTTTCATTTTCATCAACACCATAATTATTGTCACAACATAATTGAATAACGGATACATTAAAAAAAACTACCTGGCAACTCCTTCCCATTTTCTGTAATGCAAAGAAGATCCGAAAGATGGCGCACCTTGCAAAGGGATCCTTTAGCGAGCATAGGACTGTAGTAATTGCAGGTATCACATAATAAAATGAACTCGGTAATGCATACATTGAGCAGATGAGATGAATTGAAATGAATTATAGTAAAATAGAAACGAAAATTAAAGAATAGACGGGGAAGCAACAATAGCAAAAAAAGAATATGATAAAATATCATATGGTTTCAAATACAGAAACACACAGTACAGATTAGAATATCACAAAACACTAAAATACCCAAGACAATAAATACATAAATAAATAAATGAAAAACAAAAACAAAACAAAGATGTTTAACAAAATATATAAACGTGTGTCATTTGCAAAGCACGAACTTCTAAAGCCATGATATTTGAAGTCCCAAAGGAAATCGAAATGACTTTAAGTGCAGCTTGTACGTCGTGAATTTTACACGCTAAGCATGTAAAAATGAACAGAAAGTTTACTCAGAATGTCCTGTTTTATGATCGAGTAGAATGCATTTCCACAAACTCTTAAAGTGGAGAATGCAGTGGAGGTACATTATACTTAG
>NW_028234436.1:4745924-4748424 GCF_977035675.1 Penaeus japonicus
GAGAGATGAGAGAGCAGAGAGCATAGGGAGGCGCTGGTTTTTTAAGGCGAGGAGCAGGTTGAAGGTTAATTAAATTTCCCGACTCTGTCCCTTTTGCCGAAACTCCTCTTAAATGGAATTTCTGACAAGATCTCTCGCCCTGACACGTTTTACTTTCCTGAAGGAGTGTGGGTGACAGGGAGGGGAGGAAGGAAAAAGAAGAGAAGAAGAGGTTGGAGGAGGAAGAGAAAAGAGGAAAGGGAGGAAAAGGAGGGAGGAAGAGTGAGAGGCAGAGGATAAGCAGGGAGAAAGAAAGAGGAAAGAGGTTGTTCGAGGAGGAGATGAAGAGTAGGTAGAAGAGGAGGATGATGATGAGAGAGAGGAAGAAGAAGGATAGGAGATAATAAGAAGGAAGAGTAGGAAGAAGAGGAAGAGCGAGAAGGATAAGAATGAAGACGAGGAAGAAGATATGAGAGAGGAGGAAAAGGAGATGAGGAAGAGGATGAATAACGAGGAGGAAGAAGAATGAAGTGGAAGAAGAGAAATGAGAAGCAGATGGTGATGATGACCAAGAAAAAGAGGGTTGAGGTAATGGTAATAATATGGATTAATATGAAATACGGGAAACAGAACGACGAGGCAAGAGAGACGGATGAGGGGAAAGAAATTGGCGAGAGAAGGGAGAGGAGAGGAGGGTGGGGAAGAAAGAAGAGGGTGGGGAAGAGAAGCACAAGGAAGAGGGAGGCAGAATAACACAAAGGGAAGAGGGATATGATGAGGGAATCAGTGGTGGGAAGGGAGGGGCGAGGGATAATAGAAAGAATGGAAGGCAGGACCAGGAGGCGAATGGGAGGGGATAGGAAGGGGGAAGAGGGGAAAATAAAATGGTGAGAAGGGAGTTGGGGAGGGAGAGAAAGAGAGAAGGGAGAGGGTATTTTATGAGAGGACGAAAGAGAGGGAAGGAGGAGAAGAAAGGGATGGAAGGGAGAAAGCGAGAGGGGAAGAAATGGTGAGAAGGGAGGAGGGAGGGGAAAAAAGGGAAATAATGGAGAAAGAGGAGATTAGCAAGAGGATAGAGGAGAGAAACAAACAAAACAAGAAAGATGGAAGAGAAGGACAAGAAAATGGAAAGTAGGCAGAGCAAAAAAAAAGAAAAAAAAAAAAAAAAAAAAAAAAAGAGAGATGGGGAGAGGGAGAAAAAGAAGAAGGGAAGACCAAGCTATAGGAGAGAGAAAGAGGACATCGAGGAGGTGGAGGGGGAGAGGAGGGAGGAGGGGGGGGGGCAGCCAGGGGGCCACGTATTGTTGGCATGGCAGCAAGGGACAACAAGGGGGTGCCGGCGGGGCTGCCAGAGAGAGGGCATGTGGCGCAGGGCCACGGAGGCCCGGAATGGTAGTCTGACCAGAGCCAACAGGGGCAGCCAGAGGGGGCCAGGCAAGTGCCTAATAGGTAAGGGAGGGCGGCCATGTGGAGGGCATTGGCTGATGTTGTGGGCGCAGGCATTAGGCATACTGGCAGCCGCGGGGGGCGCGAGGGCAGGAAGGGGGGCAGCCAGTTGGTCGGTGGGGGGTTGGGGGGGGAAGGATGGGGAGGGGAGGGGGGGAAGGGGAGGGGGTGGGAGGTGAAGGTGAGCGGTGAGGGGAGGAGAGTCGGGGGGGGGGCGAGGGAGGGGGGGGGTGGGGGGATGGATGAAAGGGGGGGGGTGGGAGAGGGGAGGTAAGGGGGTGGGGGGGGCAGGCAGGAGGGCCAGGCAGCCAGAGAGGGCGGTGGATGGGGGCAGCAGGACGTGGCAGACATGCGAACCAGCACTCCCCTCAGATCTCGATTTGCCCGTTTCAGTCGGGGGTAGGTTGTTTTTGTGTTTGCAATCTCATTACCGAACGAATAGTTTCCCCTTGCGTGCGGGACGGCCCTTGATTTTTGATTTAGAAAGTTGTTTCCGCGCCCCCCCCCGCGTTTTTAATTTAATTAAATTAAATCGTGTTTCCGCGTTATATTTTAAACTGTTAGTAAAAATTTGTTGTTGCGTTTTTTTTCTTGTTTGTGTGTCTTCTGGCTTCGGTTCCTCGTTCGATTCGGATTCGAACTTTTGCTTTGCTTTTTTCTTTCTCTCTTTCTGGTCGTGATGGTAATGCTGATTATATTGATGATGGCAATGATGATTTTAGTTATGATTATAATGGTGATAGTGATTATGATAATGGTATTGATGATGATAGTGGTAATAATGTTAACAATGGTAATAATAATAATATTATTATTGACAGTAATGATGATAATGATAATGGAGATAAAGATATTGTTAAAAGGGATAGCAATGATAAAGATAATGATAGTGATGATAATGATAATAATCATGGTAGCAACAATAATATGATCACGGTAAAAACAATAATGACTATTACTATGAAAGTCATGATATTAATAATGAAGCCGTTGATACCAATGATGATAATACTCATGAGTGATAGCAATGCTATTTCAGTCCTCCCAGGAAAAGATAGGGATATGAATAGGAAAT
>NW_028234436.1:4756216-4761216 GCF_977035675.1 Penaeus japonicus
TAATTAGCAAGATTTTTTCACGTATCTGTTTGTTTTATCATTTGTCACAATAACAACGAAACATAACATCTTTGTCATCATTAGAGTCATTATTTTTGTTGTTATTATTATTGCTTTATATCATTACTCTTTCCCTTATTACTGTTGTCATTACTATTATTGTTATCATAATCCTCACATCATTATCATCATTATTTCTACTGCCACCATTCTCATCATCATCATTATCCTGACCAACGCAATCATTTCATCAACCTAATCACACAGGATTATTATAATTATCATAATTAAAAAGATAAAGTAGATGCTGATATTTCTACTCTCTTAAAAGTATTAAATTAATTCTTACGTGAAAAATAATTTTGATGCCAAGGAGTACTAACCCAATTAAGAATAATTAAGATCTTGGAATTTACACATGTTACACATACTAATTATGATGATGATATCAGCAATAACATTGATGATGTTGATTATTTTTATAATGCTAATACTAGTGATGACTATGATAATGATAATAATGGTAATAATGATGAGGATAAGGATAATGATAATGATAATAACAGCAACAATAACAATAATGATACTAATGATAAAGATAATATGATAAAAACACTGATAATAATAGGAAAAATAATTATAATAATCACAATACTAACAAAAGTACTAACAACAACAATAATAATAATAACAATAATGACAATAACAAATTATATTAATAATAAAAAATCATTATGGTGATATAAATGATAATGGTAAAATACTAATGATAATGATAATGATAATGATAATGAAAATGATAATAATGATGACGATAAAAATTATAACAATGGAATTGTTTATCACAATAATAATCGCACTGATAATTGTAATAATAATAGTGACAATGATACCATCAATTATGATAATGATAACAGTAATAATAACGATGATAATGACGACATTCATGATGATGATAACGTCAATCATGATGATAATAAGGATAATTATGATGATGATAATATTAATGATAATAATAAGGATGACATTGATAGCAATAATAACAATAAAAAGCAATAATAACAATAATATGAATAACAATAATGATGATGATCATTATGATAGTAATCATAGTGATGATAATGACGATAATGATATCAATAATAATAATAATGAAAATGATAATGACGATAATGATATCAATAATAATAATAATGATAATGATAATGACGATAATGATATCAATTATAATGATAATGATAATGGCGATAATGATATCAATAATGATAATAATAATGATAATGACGATAATGATATAAATAATAATAATAATGATAATGACGATAATGATACCAATAATAATAATAATGATAATGATATTGAATAATGATATCAATAATAATAATAATGATAATGACGATAATGATATCAATAATAATAATAATGATAATGATAATGACGATCATGATATCAATAATAATAAAAATGATAATGATAATGACGATAATGATATCAATAATAATAATAATGACAATGATAATGACGATAATGATAATGATATCAAAAATAATAATAATGAAAATAATAACACATTGCTAACACATATAAAAGAGAGGAAGAAAAAAATATAAATTTCATTGGTCTATCAATCACACAGACCCGAGACCCGAACCCAAAGACCCGAACCCAAAGACCGGAACCCAAAGACCGGAACCCAGAGACCCGAACCCAAAGACCGGAACCCAGAGACCCGAACCCAAAGACCGGAACCCAGAGACCCGAACCCAAAGACCCAAACCCAAAGACCCGAACCCAGAGACCCGAACCCAAAGACCCGAACCCAGAGACTCGAACCCAAAGACCCGAACCCAAAGACCCGAACCCAAAGACCCGAACCCAAAGACCCGAACCCAAAGACCCGAACCCAAGGACCGAACCAAACCCGAACCCAAAGACCCGAACCCAAAGACCGAACCCAAAGACCGAAACCAAAGACCCGACCAAAGACCGACCAAAGACCCGAACCCAAAGACCCGAACAAAGACCAAAGACCCGAACCCAAAGACCGAACCCAAAGACCCGAACCCAAAGACGCACCCCGAACCAAGACCCGAACCCAAAGACACCGACCAAAGACAAAAGCCGAACCAAAGACCCGAACCCAAAGACCCGAACCCAAAGACCCGAACCCAAAGACCCGAACCCACAGACCCAAAGACCCGAACCCAAAGACCCGAACGCAAAGACCCGAACCCAAACACCCGAACCCAAAGACCCGAACCCAAAGACCCGAACCCAAAGACCCGAACCCAGAGACCCGAACCCAGAGACCCGAACCCTAAGACCCGAGACCCAGAGACCCGAACCCAAAGACCCGAACCCAAAGACCCGAACCCAAAGACCCGAGACCCAGAGACCCGAACCCTAAGACCCGAGACCCGGAGACCCGAACCCAAAGACCCGAACCCAAAGACCCGAACCCAAAGACCCGAACCCAAAGACCCGAACCCAAAAGACCCGAACCCAAAGACCCGAACCCAAAGACCCGAACCCAAAGGACAGACCACCGAATAAAGAGAACAAAGACCCGACTAAGACCCAAAGACCCGAACTCAAGACCCGAACCCAAAGACCGAACCCAAAGACCCGAACCCAAAGACCCGAACCAGAGACCCGAGACCCGGAGACAATGTCCGAACCCAAAGACCCGAACCCAAAGACCGAAACTGAGACGAACCCAAAGACGAACCCACAGACCTAAAGACGAACCAAAGACCGGAACGGACTAACCAAAGACCCGAGACCCAGAGACCCGAACCCAAAGACCCGAACCCAAAGACCCGAACCCAAAGACCCGAACCCAAAGACCCGAACCCAAAGACCCGAACCCAAAGACCCGAACCCAAAGACCCGAACCCAAAGACCCGAACCCAAAGACCCGAACCCAAAGACCCGAACCCAAAGACCCGAACCCAAAGACCCGAACCCAAAGACCCGAACCCAGAGACCCGAACCCAAAGACCCGAACCCAAAGACCCGAACCCAAAGACCCGAACCCAAAGACCCGAACCCAAAGACCCGAACCCAAAGACCCGAACCCAAAGACACGAACTCAAAGATACGAACCCAAAGACCCGAACCCAAAGACCCGAGCCCAAAGACACGAACTCAAAGATACGAACCCAAAGACCCGAACCCAAAGACCCGAACCCAAAGACACGAACTCAAAGATACGAACCCAAAGACCCGAACCTAAAGACCCGAACCCAAAGACCCGAACCTAAAGACCCGAACCCAAAGACCCGAGCCCAAAGACACGAACTCAAAGATACGAACCCAAAGACCCGAACCTAAAGACCCGAACCCAAAGACCCGAACCTAAAGACCCGAACCCAAAGACCCGAGCCCAAAGACACGAACTCAAAGATACGAACCCAAAGACCCGAACCCAAAGACCCGAACCCAAAGACACGAACTCAAAGATACGAACCCAAAGACCCGAACCTAAAGACCCGAACCCAAAGACCCGAACCTAAAGACCCGAACCCAAAGACCCGAGCCCAAAGACACGAACTCAAAGATACGAACCCAAAGACCCGAACTCAAAGACACGAACTCAAAGATAAGAACCCAAAGACCCGAAACCAAAGACCCGAACCCAAAGACCTGAAACCTCGAGACCCGAACCCAAACACCCGAAACCTAGAGACCCGAACCCAAAGACCCGAACCCAAAGACACGAAACCCAAAGACCAGAACCCAAAGACCCGAACCCAAAGACCCGAACCCAAAGACCCGAACCCCAAGACCCGAACCCAAAGACCCGAACCCAAAAGACCCGAACCCAAAGACCCGAACCCAAAGACCCGAACCCAGAGACCCGAACCCAAAGACCCGAACCCAAAGACACGAACCCAAAGACACGAACCCAAAGACCCGAACCCAAAGACCCGAACCCAAAGACCCGAAACCCAAAGAACCGAACCCAAAGACCCGAACCCAAAGACCCGAACCCAAAGACCCGAACCCAAAGACCCGAACCCAAAGACCCGAACCCAAAGACCCGAACCCAAAGACCTGAAACCTCGAGACCCGAACCCAAAGACCCGAACCCAAAGACCCGAACCCAAAGACCCGAACCCACAGACCCTACACCCGAACCCAAAGACCCGAGACACGAGACCCGGAGAGACCAAAGGAGAAAGCCCCTCCAGCCACAGCGAGGCATGCCAACGAAAACAGCTGATGGGGAACTGATTATCTTCTCATCAAGCCAATTATGACGATGATGAGCCAGGCCGCCATCGTGTCACATTAGCGTTGCCATGGTAACCAGTGTGGACTTCCTATTTTTTACGCAAAAGGGAGTTTATTTTGATTTTTTTTTTTTCTGGTTTTGGTTTTGATGTGAGGGATGGATGGTCGTAGCATTTTGTGTTTTTTGTTTTTTTATTGTTATTTATGTTATTGTTATCAATGTTATTATTATTATCATGCTTTATTATTATTATCATTATCAATATCATTAGCATCATAATTATCATCAGTACTCTTATTATCACGATCATTATTATAACTATCATCATGAAATCTATCATCATTATTACTATTATCATTACAATCATTATTATCGTTATCTTCATTATTATTATCATTATTCATCATTGTTGTCATTATCATTGTGAATACCATTATCATTATAAAAATTACAATAATTATTGTCATCATTAACATTATCTCTGTTAGATATTGTTGATTATACACACACACACACACACAAACACACACACACACACACACATATATATACATATATATATATGTATATATATATATATATATATATATATATATATATATATATATATATATATATATATATATATACATATACCTATCTATCTATCTATCTATCTATTTACCTATATCTATCTATCTATCTATCTATCTATCTATCTATATCTATCTATATATATATATATATATATATATATATACTTATCTCTCTCTCTGTCTCTCTC
>NW_028234436.1:4786216-4788716 GCF_977035675.1 Penaeus japonicus
GTGGGGGGGAGAAGGGAGTAGGGTGAAGCTGGTGCATGAAAACGGGAGGTAGCGGTAGGTAGGGAGAAGGGAGAAGGGAGAAGTGAGTAGAGTAGGGTTTGGGTGGAGAGTTTAGGGTGGAGGGGGATGGGAGTGAAGGGAGTAAGGTGAGGGGAGGGGGGGTAAAGGAGTAAGTGTTAAGAGTGGAGGGGGGGGGTTAAGGAGCGAGGGGGTGTGTTATAAGGTACTGAGAAGGAGGCGGGGGTGGGGTTGTTTTGTAGGTAGGGTAAGAGGGGATAGGCTGTAGGCGTGTAGGGGGTAGGGTGTGATGTAAGGTGAGAAAGGGAAGGGGGGAAGGGGGTAGGGGTACAGGGGATACAGGGGAAAAGGATGCATGGTCATGGGGATAATGGGAAGGGGGTAGGGTGTAGTTACAGGGGAAAAGGTAAACGGAAGGTAGGGGTCAGGGGGGAAGGATGCATGGTGATGATATTACTAGTTTTTTCCCCCTGTATTGGTAATGCTGATATAGTTTCCCTCTTGATTAGCTAGTTTTTTTTTTCGGAAATTGGTACGGTGATGCATATATTTTTTTTTCTCGACAAGTAGCACTAGGGTAGACCTACCCCCCCCCACCCCCTCCATCGCCCCCCGTCATAATCATTATACTTTTACCCTGGACTGGACACGTTTTTTTTTTTTTTCCTTTTTCTTTTTCTCTCGCCTGCACAGACTAGGCTTGTGATTATTCCATGTACTAGCAACACTGATGCAGCTTCCCTCCCCCCCCCCCCCACACACACACACCTCTTGCATTGGTAATTCTGACGTAAATATTCCTCAGAGAAATGACAGCACTTCAGCCCATTTTTTTTTTTTTTTTCTTCTTCTTCTTCTTCTTCTTCTTTTCTTTTTTGTCCTTACATTTACAGCACACTCATTCCTCCCTCTGCCTGCATTGGCAACGATGGCACTGTCTGTCTGAGAATTCACACCAAGAGACCGAGGCGGAAGGAGAGAGAGAGACAAAGAGAGATGGAGAGAAGGAAAAAAAAGGAAAAAAGAAATAGAGTTGGAAAGACGGAGCGAGCGGGATAAAGAGAGATAAGAAGAGGCAGAGGAAGAGATATAGATAGAGAGAGTAGGATAGAAGGAAAGAGAGAGAGTCAAGGAAAGAGGTAAAAAGAGAGGCAAATAGAGACAAAGCGAGACGAGGAGAGAGAAAAGAGGAGAACAGAGGGAAAAAGTGAGGGAGACAAAGCGAGCGAAGGAGAAATAAAGAG
Organism: Penaeus japonicus; assembly: GCF_977035675.1. Taxonomy (NCBI): domain Eukaryota; kingdom Metazoa; phylum Arthropoda; class Malacostraca; order Decapoda; family Penaeidae; genus Penaeus; species Penaeus japonicus. Next base: position 4,787,479 of record NW_028234436.1, read on the forward strand.
GAAGCGAAGGAGAAAGGAGGCAGTGACACAAAAAGAGAGAAGAGGGTGGGAGATGTAATGAAGGAGGGAGCGAGATATTAAATGCAGGAGAGACAAAAAAAAAAAAAAAAAAAAAAAAAAGGAAGAGAGAGAGAGAGGGAAGGAGAGAGAAGTAGAGAGAAGTAGAGAGAAGTAGAGAGAGAGGGAGTTGAATCAAAGAGAAATGGAAGGAAAATGAGAGGGAAAAGGGTAAAGAAAAGGAAGAAGCAAGGGAGACAGGGAGACAGACAGAGAGCGAGAGAGAGAGAGAGAGGGGGGGAGATAATGAAACTAATTATCACGATGGAGAGAGGGTCCAGGTGGCGAAGAGGAAGAAGGAAATCCGCGATAATGAGCGAGAGATGGAGTCAGACTCGGGCCAGGTGTGTGATGGGTCGAGGAGGAGGGGGGTGGGGGAGGAGGAGGAGGTGGTGCAAGAAGAGGAAGAGGAGGAGGAGGGGGGAAGAGGAAAAGGAGGAGGGGGAAAAGAAGGAGGGGGGAGAGGAAAAGGAGGAGGAGAAGGAGGAAAAGGAAGAGGAGGAGGAGGAGGAAGAAAATAGAGAGGATGAAGATGAACATGAGGAGAAGGAGGTGGAGGAGGAAGAGAATGAGGAAACTTTAAGAAATGGAGGACACGGAAGAAAATATTAAAACCAAAGAGGAGACGGAGGAAAAACAAGGAGAAAGGAGGAAGCGAAACAAGAAAAAAAGATAAAAGAAAAGAATACCGCGATAAAGCGTAGAACACCAAAGAAGGTGACGAAGCGAGAAAAAAGCAATCAGGTAAAATAAGACACCGACGAAGGCGCTGGACGAACTAATGACTCTCGGCAATGAAGACTCCAGGCGAGGTGATGGCAGTGACGTCATTCGGCGGGCGTGACTCATCGGGTGAGAACTTCGGTCGTGACATCAGCATTGGTGAAAAACACACTTGGTGAACCATTAGACGATCGATTCTTGTTTACGAACTGTTTTTTATCTCTTAAATTTGACATTCTTTCTTTCTTGTACTACTGTAATCGTGAGAGAGAGAGAGAGAGAGAGAGAGAGAGAGAGAGAGAGAGAAATATGTCAAAATCCACGTGTTTTGTCTATCAATTTACCTGCCTATCTCTCTCTCCCTCTCTCTTTCTCTCACAACGTACCTCTCCCTCTACACCTGTTAGGGAACAATCCTGCCCCTCTCTCTACCTGCCCCATCAAGCGAAGGACATTAA
>NW_028234436.1:4801216-4803716 GCF_977035675.1 Penaeus japonicus
GAATGATATAAATAATGATATAAAGATGAAGAGAAAGAATGAGAGGAAAGAAGAGAGAAAGAATGAGAGAAAGAATGAAGATCGAGAATTGAGAGAAGTAATGAGATATAGAATGGGAAATAATGAGAAAAGAAAAGAGAAATAATTATATCATAATTGGACAATCATATAGAGAAAGAATATAGAATAAAATATATCTAGATTGGAGAATAATCAGAAAACAGAGAGACAGAGATTAATATATAGAATGTGAGAAAGAATTATATTAGAAATAAAATCGAGAAATCCCTCCTTTCCGTCTCACGCCCTCCATCTCGCCTCCATTCTCGCCCTCCATCCCTACGAACCCCTCCTATCTCCAACCCTCACCATCTCGTGTCCCATCCTCCATCGCCCTCGCAACGATCTCTCGTCCCACCATCGTCTGCCACTCGGGCCATCTCGGCTCGCGCCTCGGCTGCGCTCGCCGGGTCGCCGCTCGCCCTCACCATACTTCGCCCTCCATTTTCTCGCCCTCCATCACGCTGAGCACGACGCACCATCACGGCACGTCACGAACGGCAACTGATTCATCACGCACGCAAAGCGCAGTACCCCTCGTATCTCAGCCTCCATCTCGCCCCCATCTCGGCTCGCCCTCCATCTCTCTTCTCCAGATCTTCGCCCTCCATCTCGGGGTTCTCGTCCGTCCGACCATCCGCCCTCCTCGCTCAGCCGCTTGCCTCCATCTCGCCCCTCTCATCTCACCCCCTCCATCTCACCCTCCATCTCGCCCTCCATCTGCCCTCCATCTCGCCCTCCATCGCATGCCCTCATGTCCATCTTCCACTCTCCATCTCGCCTTCCATCCTCTTCCCAGTTTCAGCCCCTCTTCATCTCAGCGTAGCTCTTCCTCGCCCTCCATCTCGCCCTCCATCTCACTCTCCATTTCGCCCTCCATCTCGCCCTCCATCTCGCCCTCCATCTCACTCTCCATTTCGCCCTCCATCTCCCACTTCCATCTACCCTCCCTCTCTTCTCACTCTCGCCCTCCTAACTCGCCTCGCGCCATCCATCTCAAATCTAACTTCTCTCCATTTCGTGCCCACCATCTCTCCCTCGCTCCATCTTGCTTCCCATCTCACTTCCTCGCCCACCATCTGACGCCCTCCATGCTATTCATCACTTCACTCGCCATTTTTTGTTTTCTTTTTTTTCATTCGTTCGTCGTCGTTTCGTTTCGGGCGTTTCGTCGCCCTCCATCTCGCCCTCCATCTCGCCCTCCATCTCACCCTCCATCTCGCCCTCCATCTCGCCTTCCTATATCTTTTCTACCTCCATCTCTCGGCGCCCTCCTACCTCCAACTCCATCGCACTTCACCCTCATCCACTCCCTCTCCCCCCTCGCCCCTCCATCCACCTCACAAGCTTCACCCTCCGCCCTCCCCCTCAGCACACCCTCCAAAACACACCCTCTCCCCTCCCATCTCGCCCGTCCATCTCGCCGCCCTTTCAATGCCTCGCCCTTCCGCTTCCCCATCTCGCCCTCACCATTTCGGCCTCCCCAATTCCTTTCTCGTCCTCCCTCTCTGCCCCTCCCTACCATCTCGCCCTACAATCTCGGGCCCTCACACTCGTTCACACTAATCTCGCTCGCCCTCATCTCAACGAAAACACTCCATCACATTCACTCTCACCCTCCAATCTCGCCCTCCATCTGCTGCCTCCATCACTCGCCCTCCCAAACCTCGCCCTCCTGTCCTCTCGCACTTCCATCTCTGAATCTCTGCTCGCTCGGGCCGCTCGCCTTCGTCCGTCTCGCTCCATCTCGCCCTCGCATCTCGGAGGCTCGCCCTCTATCTCGCTCTCGCCCTCCATCTCTGCCCTCCTATCTAGAAAACTCTCCTCCATCTCGCCCTCCATCTCGCCCTCCGTCTCGCCCTCCATCTCGCCTTCCATCTCGCCCTCCATCTCGCCTTCCATCTCGCCCTCCATCTCGTTCACATCTCGCCCTCCACTCGCCGCCTTCATCTCGCCCTCCTTCCCGCTTTCTCTTTTGTCGCCCTCCACTCGCTCCTCTAATCTCGCCCCTCCCTCTCATCTCGCCAACAATTCGCCCCGCCTCTCGCCCTCCATCTCGCGCCTTCCAATCTTCTCCATCCATCTCCCTCGTCCCTCCATCTCGTTCACAATGCTCGCCCCCTCCTTCTCGCCCCTACATCCGGCCCTCCATCTCGCTCGGCCCCCTCCCAACTCGATCTCCCCCTCTAAAACTTCGCCCATCCACTCACAATCCCAAGTCCATCTCAGCCCTCCAACATCTCGTCGCCCGCCATCTCACATCCTCTCACTCACTCTCCATCTCGTCCCCTCCGTCTCGTCTTCCTTCTGTCTTCTCCCTGTCTTCTCTCTCTTCGCCCGTCCATCTCGCCTTCCATCCGTTGCTCGCCTCCATCTCGTATCATCGGCCCTCCATCAACTGCCCGCCATCTCGCTCGTTTCATCTCCTTCCTCCATCTTC
>NW_028234436.1:4811216-4813716 GCF_977035675.1 Penaeus japonicus
TATTTCTGTCTGTCTGTCTCTCTTTCTCTCTCTCTCTCTCTCTCTCTCTCTGATTCTGCCTCTGTCTCTGTCTCTCTCTCTCTCTCTCTCTCTCTCTCTCTCTCTCTCTCTCTATCTATCTATCTATCTATCTATCTATCTATCTATCTATCTCTCTCTGATTTTACCTCTGTCTCTATTTCTGTCTTTGCCTCTCTCTCTCTCTCTCTCTCATCCTCTCTCTCTGCCTGTCTCTGTGCCTCTCTCTCTCTCTATATAATAATAATAAGTATATATATATATATATATATATATATATATATATATATATATATATATATTGTGTGTGTGTGTGTGTTTTCTCTCTCTCTCTCTCTCTCTCTCTCTCTCTCTCTCTCTCTCTCTCTCTCTCTCTCTCTCTCTCTCTCTCTCTCTCTCTCTCTCTCTCTCAACGTTACACCCCGGAGTAAAACTGAATAAAGAATAAAGGAAAGTTGATCAAATTATGTTAATTTCAAAATGTTCGTTTTTAGCTAAAAAGGCGGACGGAGGCTTGTATGCAAATTATCTCAAGGAAATTTTCTCAAAATATATATATATATTTTTTTTAATGAATTGAAATCCTTTGAGATAATCAGAAGATCTTAGAGGAACGAGTCACTTTGAACTTCATAAAAAGCAAGGATTTGCATTTGTTATGTGTGATGATAATCGTAATCAAAATGGTAAGATTAAAGAAAAAAGGCAATGCAGAAGTACTGAAGAAGAAAAAGAAAATGAAAAATGTGGGACAAAATATGAAAACGCAAATGCAAGAACAACAAAAACAACAATTAGAAAGCACAGGCAGAGAGAGTTCGCCACAAAAAAATAATGAAAAACGGACGCACACAAAATTTCCCACCGCGAAGGAAGAGCAAATTTAGGAAGCACCCCCCCCCCCTTCCTTACTTTTCTTACTCCATTCCAGCCTTCTTCTTCCCTCCCTCCTCCCTACCTCCACCCTCTTCTTTTCTTCGGGTCCACGCACCCCTCACCCCAATCTTCCTACCTCCCCTTCTCCCCGTCACAAGCCCTTCTTCTTCATCATTCTTTATCCCACCCACCTCCCACTTCCCCTCTCCCCCTCCTCCCCCTATCCCCCATCCATCTCCCCCTATCCCCCTTTCATCTTCCCCTCTCCCCTCTCCACCTACTCCTTTCCCATCCTCCTCTCCCTATCCCCCATCCACCTCTCCCTTCCCCTCTCCAACTCCTCCTTTCCCATCCTCCTCTCCCTTCCCCTCTCCACCTCCCCCTTCCCTTACCATCTCCCTTTTCCCCTTTCCACCTCCCTCTTTCCCATCCTCCTTTCCCTATCCCTTCCCACCTCCCCCTTCCCCTTCCCCTCCCACCTCCCCCCTCTTCACCTCCCCGTTCCCCTCTCCACCTCCCCTTCCCTTTCCCCTCTCCACCTCCCCCTTCCCCTCCCCACCTCCCCCTATCCCCTCTCCACCTCCCCCTTGACCTCTCCCCCTCCCCCTTCCCCTCCCCACCTCCCCCTATCCCTGTATCCTCCTCCCCCTAACCACCTCCCACCTCCCCCTCCCCACCTCTCCACCTCCCCACCATCCCCTATCCCCCTTCCCACCTCCCCCTATCCCCCTTCCCCTCCCCACCTCCCCCTATCCCCTCCCCACCTCCCCCTATCCCCCTTCCCATCCCCACCTCCCCCTTCCCATCCCCACCTCCCCACCTCCCCCTATCAACCTCCCCTCCCCCTCCCCACCTCCCCCTATCCCCCTTCCCACCTCCCCCCATCCCCCGACAGCGAAGCACCTGGGTCAGTTCACATTTCATTACAGTCCCAACAGCGTCTTGGTAAGCTGGGTAAACGTTGCCTGTTGGTCGTGCGAGGCGAGAGGGAATGAACCTCCAGATTGGATGTGCGCGTTTAATGTGCTCGCCGCAGGGCCCCTTCTTCCGGGCTCTTGGTTCGAGCTTGCGTCTCTTAAAGTGTTTGTTTATTTTTCTATTTATTTATTTTTTATTTTATTTATTTTATTATATTTATTTATTTATTTTTTTTTTTTGTTTTGTTTTAGTGGCGGTGTTTATTTGTTGTATGTATATATACACTTCTTTTTATTTGTATCGTTGTTATTATTACCATTATTATTTCAATCACTGTTCTTGTTATTATTATCATCATTATCATGTTTTTATTAGCCTAATGGATGAGGGTGGGAGTGAGGATGAAGGTGAGGGTGAGGATGAGAGAGCAAGAGCAAGAGATAGAGAAATAGAGAGAGAGAGAGAGAGAGAGAGAGAGAGCAGCGGGAGGAGAGCGAGGAGCTCGAGGAGGAGAAGAAGAGAGAGAGCGAGAGAGAGATGACAGGGAGAGAAGAGAGAGAGAGGGGAGGGGGGAGGAGGAGGGAGGAAGAGACACGAGAGAGGAGAGAGAGAGAGGTGAAGAGAGAGAAAGGAGACACAGAGAGAGAGAAGAGAGAAAGAGAGAAGTCGGGAGGATGAGAGTCGGAGG
>NW_028234436.1:4830391-4832891 GCF_977035675.1 Penaeus japonicus
GGAGTGGAGGGGTGGGGTGGGGTGGGGAGGGAGTGGAGGGGTGGGGTGGGGGTGGGGGAGGGTAGAAGGGAATATGAGTAAACATGAGAGCGATCATGTCTATGATTATATTAATGGTGTCTTGGTTTTAATTAGCTTCATACTTTGTTTTCAAACAAGTTATAATCATCTTTTCATATTAAAAAAAAAATATGTCTGTTTTAAAAACTGATTTGTATCTACATTAATTAAATTCTTTGTTGCGTCTAAGCTGTGCTGATACTCCCGCAAGTATACATTGCAATTATACAATTTAAAATTTCAAAACTATAAGAAGTTCAACTAAAACAGGAAAATTTACAGCCTTGGGGTTTCAAATATTCTCATGTTATCGAGAGTCATTGCAAATCATCATGGGAAGCAATTTGCCAAGGTTGCAGATAACAGCCTCGTTTGCTCTCACAGGCAAACGATATTTGTCTTATTCAAATTAAATGAAACGACATTGCATTCATTTACATTCATTCTCACTATGCTTGTATTAGCTTTAATGAAGGGAGAGTGCATGGGAATTAAGCCTGTTATACATATTAGTTAAAGTAGATATATACAGTAACGCACACATATACACGCACACGCATACACACACACATACACACATGCACACACACAAACACACACACACACACACACACACATATGTGTGTGTATATAAATATACATATGTATACATATATATATTATATAAAATATATAATATTATATACTATATATTTTATATAATATATATATATATATACACACCACACACACACACACACCACACACACTCACACACACACACACACACATATATATATAAATATATATAATATATATATATATATATATATATATATATATATTAATATATGTATTTATATATAACCATACACACACACACACCCACACACACACACCACACCCAACATACACACACACACAACACACATATATATATATATAAATAAATATATAAATTATATATATTATATAAATATTATATTATACATACTATATATATATAATAAATATAATATATGTACATAAATATATATATTATATATATATATATATATAAAAATATAATATGATATAGATCTATATATATATATATACATATATATGTATATATATACTGTATATATATATATATATGATACTATAAATATATATATATATATATATATATATAGTTATGTGTGTCGTGTTGTGTGGGAGGTGTGTTGGAGTTGTGTGTGTGTGTGTGTGTGTGGTGTGTGTGTGTGTGTGTGTGTTGTGTGGTTGTGTACATATATATGTGTGTATATATATTTTTATATATAATATATAAATATATATATATATATATATTATATATATATATATATATATATATATTCTTATATACATATCATATGTTATATATATAAATAAATGTATATATAATATATTTATATATAATATATATATATATATAATATGTATATATATATATATACTAATATGTGTGTGTGTTGTGTGTGGTGTGTGTGTGTGTGTGTGTGTATACAATTTGTTATAATCTATTTGTGCATATAATATGATCTATAGATATATAATATATAATATATATATATATATATATATATATATATATATCAATACACCATATGTATAAAAATATATATATATATATAAATATAATTATATATGATGATATATATTATAAGTATGAGTGGTGTGTGTGAGGTGTGTGTTGTGTGTGTGTGTGTGAGCTGTGTGTATAAATTTTATATATCTATTTGATGTGACAGTGTTGAGTGTATATAAATTATTATAAATATATATATATATATATATATATATATATATATATATTATACATAAACATTATAATATATACATATATAAATAAATAATATATATATAAATATATATGTGTGTGTGGTGTGTGTGTTGTGTTGTGTGATGTAGTGTGTGTGTATAAATTTATGTAATATCTATTTGAGTGAGTTGTGTGTATATATATCCCTAATATATAATATATATCTATCGATGGTGTCTGTGCTATCTTATATATATGTGTAATATAATTCATAATAATTTATAACATATTAGGCATAAATACATATATAAGATATATATATATATATATAAATATATATGTTTGTGTGTGTGAGTGTGTGGGTGTGGTGTGTGTGTGTGTGTGTTATAAATTTTATATATCTATTTGAGTGAGTGTGTGTGTATATTATATATATATATATATATATATATATATATTATATCTATATATATCTTATTATATATATATACATATATAATATATACATATTGATAATATATACTAATATAAATATAATATATAATATATATTATATCCTATATATATATATATATATATATACATATATAATATAGTACATATATAGAATATATATATATAAATATATATATAATATTTTATAGGTATATATATATATAGAAACATATATGATATATACAAATTATATACTGATAT
>NW_028234436.1:4842891-4845391 GCF_977035675.1 Penaeus japonicus
ATATATATAATATATATATATATATATATATATATATATATAATATATATATATATATATGCATATAAATGTATATATACATATACATATAAATACATACATACATACATATATATATATATATATATATATATATATATATATATATATATATATATGTATGTGTGTATGTGAGTATTATAAAAACTATTATCATCACAGTTACCATTACCTTTCCTAATACCACGGCAGCCGATGACCCAACGCTCTGTGTTTCTGTGTTTCGGTCAGACTCCAGATATGTGACCGGGATTTAATTATATAAATGAATAGTATATTTGACCGAAAAAAAGTTAATGAGATTACTCTCCTGGACAACTAGCCTGCACAAACACGGAAAAGTCATAGATATTCCATAAACATTAGGCACTTATCTGCAAAAAAGCCTATACGATTCGATATAAATGTCAAAACTGATTTTGTTCAATTGGACGAATGTCACCCAATTCTCATCCTTAATACTTGGGTGCATAAAGCTCATTATGGCTCGCGCCGTCCTCCGAAAACCAATTCTTCCTAATGGATACTTATATTCTGATATAACCACCCCAGTTACTGTTTAACGACCGCTTGTACAATCATGGTTATAGAAAAAATATATATCTACATCTGACACAGGGACAAAAATCATCAAAATTAATAATGTTAATATCCTCCATTTCACATCGAGTAAGGGCGGTGTTCGACTGTTTTTGAAGCAGTGAAGTGAGACAAGTTTCGAAAATTTCTGGACATTTCTGAACGTGTGACAGCTAACTTACTGTTTGTCTGGTTTCGTGTGATAGAAACTTTGTGATGAAAAATGTTATAATAAAATGTAAATACTATCATTTTAGTTCATAATATGATATGCAAAAAAAAAAAAAGATTGTCCGAAGCACAGGAACACGCAGATGACGTTCGTAACAAAAAAAAAAAAAAAAAAAAAAAAAAAAAAAAAAAACAGGGAGAGATGAAAAAAGGGCAAAACTAACACAGCAGCTAATACGAATCTAACACGAGGTCATAGGGTCAGTCAACGAATCACTCAGATCCGAATTACCTTCACTGTTTACTGACTTTACTGATAAGATAACCTAAGACACAGAATAGTCCGTGTTGCCTTTATTCTTTTCTTTCTTTCTTTCTTTCTTTTTTGTCTCTCTTCAGGTTTTGGATGAAGAAAGGTGAGGATTGTGTCCTAATAAGCACCTCATGATAATGATAAATAGATACAAGAAAGATTACAGAATTGGATATTCAGTTCTCTCTCTTTCTCTCTTCTCTCTCTCTCTTTATCTCTCTATCTATCTCTCTGTCTCTCTCTTTCTCTCCGTCTGCCTGCCTATCCGGTGGTCTTTTCATAACTTTTCCTATCTCCGTCTGTTTCTCTCTCTTCTCTCTCTCTCTCTATCTATCTATCCATCTCTTTGTCTCTCTCTTTCTCTCCGTTTGCCTGCCTATCCGGTGGTCTTTTCATAACTCTTCCTATCTCCGTCTCTCTTTCTCTCTCTCTCTCTCTCTCTCTCTCTCTCTCTCTCTCTCTCTCTCTCACACACACACACACACACACACACACACACACACACACATTCTCTCCCAATATTAGTTGCCATTTGCATAATTAATCAAACCCAGATCTGGAGATATATCTGTACTTGCAATTGTTTTCTTCCAGGTGCTGATTTTTCCCTTTGCAGTAAAAGAACACAGGATGCTATCACTCACTTCAAAGAAAAATGGAAGTGTATTCGCACACTTTGGCACCGACGTTGTGAACATGTCTGTAATCTACATGTTTTATACAATGCATTTCGGGAAACGTTTTTTTTTTTTTTTTCTTCTTATTCTTTTCTTTTTTCTTTTTTTTTTTGGTGTGTGTGTGTGTGTGTGTGTGTGTGTGCAAATATCAATTCACCTTCAGTATCTTGCTTAAAGTGTGCAATATATATATATATATTTCTTTTATCAGTTCGAATTGAATTTTGCACACCACTCGCTAAAACCATGTATATTCCTTACTATCTTAATAACGTAACTCGCGACGAGCTGTGTGTCCCTGTATTGCATGCAAGAATCAACAGATGTTAAGCGGATGTACCAATTGCATGAAGAGGAGGGTGAGGGGGGGTGAGGAGGGGGGGGTAATCGAGTCTAGGATATCCAGCTGGTAAAGTGAGTCTAATTAAGAGATGATTTACTGTTGCACACATGTAAATGATGTATATTGGCTAATTAAGTTCAGGAAATGATGTAAACTGATTCTCCATTGCAAGAGCTTTGCTAAGTTTATGCTATATTATATCACTTGCAAGCGGGTTGATACAAGGGTTTTGTGTGGCTCTGTCCTTCTCTTGCATTCTGGGTCTTTTTCTTTTTATTGTCTAAGTCTGTTTTTCTTTTTTCGTTTTTCTTTTCTTACTGTCTTTCTTTCTTTTTCGTGCTTGATATTTTGGTTATTTTTTTAGCATTTTGTCTATCA
>NW_028234436.1:4870391-4872891 GCF_977035675.1 Penaeus japonicus
CGCATGACCTCCCTTCACCCATGACGACCTCATGGAGAAAACACGCTTGCACACTCGGGTCATGAAGGTATGTGGTTACTCAGTCACGACCTCGATTTCAAACGCCCACCTCGGTACAGCGTGTTACAGAAGGAACTACCAAATAACACACGCTAATAACAAAACCCGGTTATAGACTCTAAACACAGGTATACTACGGTGAGGATCGAAACGGGGAGATTAATCACATAGGTTTAACTTGACGATAATTCACCGTATTCTTTGGCCTGTCAGAGCACATCCTTCTCGGGGTTCTGAACCACGCGTGTTTTCGGAATAACCGGGGGTGACTCCCCTGCCATGAACAATGGAAATCGATGAACAAATGAACGACTCCCATGAGCCTGAGGGTGTCTACTAGTCGGGGGAGGAGGAGGGGGGGGGCGAGGGGGGGGGAGGGAACAGCCTTTAATCAATCAGTTGCAAGAATGAGATAAGGCCATGCATAAGCATCAGTTTAGAAGATTATATCACAACGATGACGAATGAACGAGCGCCGGTTATGACGAGCAGTGCACATTCATCTTTGTCAGGCAATTGCACATCTAATCATCAAGAGAAAATCTATCTTGGCTTTATCATCGGATTCCTCCTACTGTTGAACGTCTCAGGATCTTGTTAAGCCATGCGTCCTCCCGCGACTCGAGGGTGGAACGATACGGAAGGGAGCCTTGAGAAAGGGGGAAAAATTACAGGGAATGGATGGAAAAGGTATTAATTTAATCACTTTATTCCAGAAAAAACGTATCAATTTCAGAATAGCATTTGCAAAAAAAGGAATCATCTTTTTTTTTTCTTTTCTTGTTTTTTCTTTTTTTACAAGCGCATCATCATAACGAACATAATTAACTAAAGGACCTAATAGCGTATCACAAAGTACATCACAACATAACCCTCTTCTCTATATATAGTTTGAACATGCAGATCCCCCCTCCCCCCCATGAGTAACACAGCGGTGGCACTATGACACCATAACCACATAACCATATCCCCTTCGCATCAACCTGCACCCTGCTATGATCACCGCACGATAACTATAATCACAGTATTTCCCGCAATAATTACTGTAATCAGCAAGGCCACAAGGCTATCATTAACTGCTTGATACATTATCCTCATCAATGTGTCGAGAGTTGATCACCAAAGATGACTAACGAGCACGGATCCGAACACTCAGGTGTGGCGAGTCGAAGCAAGCGAATCGGACGCGGGGAATCAATCTTCATCTTGTCTTCCAAAATGAAAAATACGAGAAGGAAGATCATTAAAGGAGTTCAAGGAGGAAATGACGTAAGGGGTGAAGCAGAGAGAAGAGAAGAAGAAAGAAGAAAGATAGATAGAGAGATAGATAGAGAGAGAGAGAAAGAGAGACAGAGAGAGAGAAAGAGAGAGACAGACATACAGACAAACAGACAGACATGGTAGACAGACAGAAAAAGAGAGAGAAAGAGAGAGAGAGAGAGAGAGAGAGAGAGAGAGAGAGAGAGAGAGAGAGAGAGAGAGAGAGAGAGAGAGAAAGAGAAAGAAAGAGAGAGAGAGAGACAAAGAGAGAGAGAACCAAGACAACACCACCTAAACTAATACAGTTATCGCACCATACAACACCATAATACCACCACCCATCTCTCGTGACCACCAAATAAAAAACATATCACGAGCACAAATCCTCTCAGAAATTCGATCATATCTCACAAAACCCACCCAATCCTTGTCAACATTCAGGGCTTGCAATCAGCTGAGAATTGAAAGTCACCGCCGTTCAATAGATATAATAAGGTCCCTCACAAAGATAACTGCGTGTTAAGTGAAGATAGGAAGGCTATGGGAACCGTTATGTGGAAAGTGGTAAGTGTATTTGATTCAATCTCTTATGATATACGGTTTAATGGAGCATGACCATACAAAGAGGTATAGATGCGTTGGGAAGTTGGGAAAAGGTCAGTCAGTAGAGATGTTGATGTTTTGTACTTAATTATACTTTGTCACCGCCACCATTATCCATCACCAATACCATTATCATCACCACCACCATCACCACCATCATCATCTCATCATCATCATCGTCATCTTCATCATCATCATCATCATCATCATCACCACCACCACCATCAACATCATCCTCCTCCTCCTCCTCATCATCATCATCATCATCACCACCACCATCAAGATCATCATCATTATCCCCATCATCATCACCACCACCATCATCATCATCATCATCATCATCATCACCATCATCATTATCTTCAAAATCATTATCGAAATCATCATCAGCAAAATTCTCCTCCTCATCATCATTGTCATCATCATCCTCACCACCACCATCAACATCATCATCATTAACCCGACCTCATCAAGCTGTCCTAATAACCTCCACGACCTCCATCACAAATCGGGCGACGAGTACGACAACAAACACAGCTACAAGTACAACAACAACAAGTACGACCACAAATACAGC
>NW_028234436.1:4907891-4912891 GCF_977035675.1 Penaeus japonicus
TATAATGCTCTTCTCTCTCTGTCTCTCTTGCTTTCTCTCTCTCTCTCTCTCTCTCTCTCTCTCTCTTTCTCTCTCTCACTCTCTTACCCTCTCACCCTCATCCTCATATTGTCTCTTTATTTTCTCCCTGTCACTTGCCCGTTCTTGTCTCCGTGTCTGTTGCGTTCTTTCTGTTTCCATGTTTAACCTAATTCCTTTTTTTCTCTTTTTGTCAGTCAATAATTAGAATGAAATAATAATGAGAGAGAGAGAGAGAGAGAGAGAGAGAGAGATTGGGGGATAGATAGATAGATAGAGAGAAAAAACAGCAACAATAGATAGAGAGAGAGAGAGACTGTGTAACCCTGTTATATAAATTTCTATCTATATCTAATGTTGTTATCATGTCCATCGAATATTACTTGCATATGTATCCTTTCGCCCTTGCATTCCATATAATGTACTCACTAACTAATATAAATAGCATCTTCCATGTCATTCAAATTGTTACACATATATCTTAATGTATATACACACGTATATACAAGCATAACCGCAGGATCGTTGCTCCAACTATCTGTTTATTCTTCTCTGCTGCCACGCCAGACATATCAGTGTTGTTTGTCTTTGCCTTTGCAAGAGCTACGAACTGTTGCAACACTTCCCTCGTCATATTCCGAATGCCACATGTCACGCACGTGATTCACACACATCCTCAGACAAGTCTTACCCTGTGGCAGAGAGTCTCACTGTGGCAGAGGAGCAATAGCTCGTCCCTCGGGGGAGGAGCAGCCCTCACTCCAACATACTCCTGTTCAGGTCAAAGCAATAAAGCTAAGAGCTGTTTCGGCTATGTTCTTCACACCCTAAGTCACGCTACCATTATTCTTGTAGAGGTCGCCACCCATGTCTCTACATACACACACACACACACACACACACAACCACATACACATACACAACCATTCACACACACAATCATTCACACACACACACACACACACACACAACCATTCACACACACACACACACATACACACACACACACACACACACACACACAACCACATACACACACACAACCATTCACACACACAACCATTCACACACACACACACACACACAACTACACACACACAACCATTCACACACACACACACACATACACACACACACACACACAACCACATACACACACACAACCATTCACACACACAACCATTCACACACACACACACACAACTACACACACACACACACACACACACACAGAGATAGATAGAGAGAGAGAGAGAAAATCCTCTTCGGAAACTCGTCATGTATTGTCTTAAAGTATTCCGTGTTACTCCTTTTTTTCTTCTTCTTCTTCCTCTTCTTCTTTAATAGTATTGAAGACGCAACATCAGTTAATATCAAGGTTCTCGCTCATTGATCTCGTTGCATTGTTGGGTTTTCTTTGGCTTGTGTTGCAGCGAAAGGTCAGTCACACGAAAGGAGTTTGTGATTATTGATGCATGACTTTGATGTCTGTTTCATTATTAGCTTTTCAGTCTGTGTTTATTTGTTTGCTTGTTTGTTTACTGTTGGTTTTCTTGGCTATGTGTTTGTTTGTTGGATTCATTTATTGTCTTTCTAATATATTCTTTGATTTGATATTTATTTATTTGTTAATTCATTGTTTGTTTACTTGTCTTTTTTCAAAGATTTTTTGGTTTCTCTTGTTGCTTGTTTGTCTATATATTCTTGTATCTATTTGCTGATTCATTCATATTTCTAATCACTGACTGGTATCCCATTTTATTCAATTATATATCTGTTGATGAATTCGATGATTTGTGCAGCTATTTATCTATATTCTTACTGGGATATCAATTTATTTATCAAAGGCTTTTTATTTACATATTCTGTTTATTCATGCATCATTTCATTTCGTCTAGGCATTCCTTTGTAACACGAGCATCCCATTTTCTTAGAAAAATTGTATTTGTTTCTCTGTGTCTGCCTATATTATATCATTATTACTATCATTATTTTAGTTTTTATTATTATTATATATATTTTTTTCTTTCTATTTTTTTAGTTTCTCTTTGTCTTTGATGTTAATGTCTTTCCGCCTTGTTATATTCGTGATATCGACACTATCACAATATCAACACATGAAATTAACAGAATAAGTTGATATTGTAACGGAGGTAATGAAAAATGGGATAAATACCTCCGCTCCTTGCAAAGCAAAAATAAGGCTCAAAATATACACTTTCGTAGGACAATACAGCAATCCTAAAAATAAAACAATTGATAACTGTTGGTTGAAAAATTACTTATCCGCGAGAACTCGTGAGAATCTACGGGAATGTATCACCAAAGATCGATGACTGTATATGACACAGATAAACAGACTCATTTGGGTGGTGGCAGGTTAGATTATGTAATTGGAAAAAATCTTGTACATGGTAATGTTTGTACTTCACTGGTTCGAGAGTTAGTCAGTGACCACTTTGCAATCCTAACAGAGTATACTGTTGACAACAGCATAGCTCACAAAGCACCCAGACCTAAAATTACAATCCCACCGGGACTGGAGCATCACTTCAAGGCACGTGTTTATGACTGGTATAGTACCTATGTCGTAACCACTGTCGAAAATTACTCTCAGGACCTGATAAAAGTTGTCACTGACTACTACAATACATGGGTCTGCTCAAGAAAACTCTCAAAGAAAAAATTTTCCCCAGTCCCTCACGCACCAAAGTGGATAAATGACCCCATCTTAAGTAGGGAGCATAAACGAGTTCAGGAACTTGCTAATTGTTATAGGGATAACATGACATCAGAAAATCTTTTACGATTCCTCAGAGCTAATAAAGAATTCAGAGAATTAAAGGCTCAAATTCGCAGTAAACATTGGGAGCAATTCCTGCAGAGTATTAACCACCAAACTTCTGCAGCTGAAGTATGGAGAAAAATCAGCAGGTTGTCAGGTAGAGCTGTCGCCACTCCGCAGTTCCACAGCCCATTAGAACAGGCCAATTTGTTACTAGATCAGTGGGCCAGAACCTCTCAGCTGAACTCACTTCCGCAGAGAATAAGAGATAAACTTAACACCACGAAAATAAATAGGAATTTTAACATTGCCATAGCCTGTTCTGCCACTGACCCCTCCGACTTTGCCGAAATAACTGAGTGGGAATTAAATAATGCACTTCGCAAGGGTAAGGCGACCGCCCCAGGCGAGGATGGCATCACTTATAGTGTACTTCGGCTCATTGCTCAGGTACCAGGTAACCCACTCTTACATCTTTACAGACTAAGCTTATCCCAAGGAATACTCCCAAGCTCCTGGACTAAAAGCCTAATCATTCCCATTCCCAAACCGAACTCTGATAAATACCGACCCGTCTCATTGACCTCATGTTTATGCAAGGTACTTGAGAGAGTTATTTTGAGCAGACTCATGTATCGCATACATGCCAAGTTAACTCCAAGAATGTATGGATTCCTCCCAGGACGTAGCACTCAGCACTGCTTTGCAGAGTACTTGACAAATTCTCAGCAAGGCATGCAAACTGTATTTCTCGATCTTAAATCTGCCTTTGATATTGCAAACAGAGACCTCATCCTTGAGCAACTGGCTAGCTTTGGTATTCAAGGTAAACTTTTAACGTGGATTCAAATGTATTTATCAAACCGATCAGCTCATGTTCTCTTCAGGGGAATCAAAAGTACATACTCTAAAATGTTTGAGCTTGGCACACCTCAGGGGGGCGTACTTAGCCCCATGCTATTTAATATTTTAATGCACAGACTATTAAGCAATATACCACTAGAGGGCAGTGATTCCATTATTTGTTATGCTGATGACATCTGCATTAAAACTTCATCCGAGGATCGAATGCAAAAAATTCTTAATGTACTGTCCACAAAAGCTACTGAGTGCGGTTTGATAATCTCAGTTGAAAAAACCAAGGCACTCAATCCTCTTACAATCCCACTGCCAAACTTTCATATAGATGACATTGAGCTAGATCTTTGCCACAAATACAAGTATCTCGGGGTGACTATTAACGACACAGAACTCATTATGAACTTAAAGAAAAGACTGTGGTAGCGGTGAAGCCACTCAAGACTCTTGTTGGCAGAGAACATGGAGTCAATGTTAACATTGCAAGACTCTTTTACTTATCATATATACGGTCAGTCGTAGATTACCATGCCTTACACCTTGTATCATTTAAGGAATCAGAGTTAACTTGTCTAGAAATTGTACAGAACGCAGCCATGAGGATCATTCTCGGTGCTCCTAAAACAACGAGGATTGTGAACATGAGAAAGGAACTCAACTTGCCATCTATTTACGAAAGAATATCATACATCAATACTATTTTTGGTGTCAAAGCAATTAAAGAACCCTTCTATAATACAGAGTTCCAGAGGCAACTTAAATATAAGATAGTGAATTCATCTTTGCATAGCAGTGCCGAGTCGCCCTCAAATTCATGGTTGCAAACGACATACAAATCCATACACCAATTAAATATGTCCTTGAGTAGGTTCCCATATGGACGTTCTCTTCCACCATGGAAAATGTCGACATTGAACGTATTTTATACTGATGTCCCTAAAAAAGACACAGTTCCACCAGCTGTACTTAAGCAACACACCCTTGCAACCATTAATGAGCATCTTGAAACTCTGAATATTGACTATGAATGTTACACTGATGGATCCCTACAGTCTGGAAGTAGAGCAGGATGTGCTTATGTTGTATATAAAAACAATATTTTGCAGCACCAAGATTGTAGGAGGGTTCATGACTGGGCGAGCACTACGCAAACTGAGTTGGCAGGAATACTCATAGCCACAGACTTTCTGTTAACTCAAGGCTCAGGAGTAATTTTCTGCGACTCGCAGAGTGCTCTCCAGACTCTGAACACCCTTGATAAAGGTGCTGGAAATATCGTAAATGATATAAGAATAAATGTACATCGCGCCAAGGAACGGGGACATGCTATACATTTTGT
>NW_028234436.1:4932891-4937891 GCF_977035675.1 Penaeus japonicus
AGTATTTGTGATTCTTAAAAAGATTACATGGATAATGAGGATAAAAATCGGAGATGGAGAAGTAGAAGAAATCAAAGAAGAAAATATATATAAACTAGATGAAGAAAATGAAGAGGACAAATTAGGAAGAGAACGAAAAAATTAAGAAATAGAAGATAAGAAGAGGGAGAAGAAGATAGAGGAGAGGAAGATGATAATGAAGAAAAAGAAGAAGACGAAGAGGAACATGGTGGTGATGGAGAAGAAGATGGTGATGATAAATAATAATAAGAAGAAGAAAAAGAAGAAGAGGAAGATGATGATGAAGACGAAATAGAAGAAAAGAAGAAGATGATGATAAAGATGACTTAGAAGAAGAAAAAAAAAAGAAATGGAGGAAATGAAGAAAAAGAATAATAATAAGAAGAAAAATGAGAAAAAGAAGGCGAAGAAAACCCTTTGAATCTCGGGCGCAGTTCGAGAGGCCAAGCGAAGCGCAGGTGACAGCTACTGTTTACCCAAAGGAAGATAGATCGTGTTGCATTTTGCCAAGGGAATCTGGCGAACACGATTATGACCGCCTCGACGATCGTCAGATTCGGTCTCTGTCTGTGCCAATGTCTCCTTTCGGTCTCTCTGTTTGTTTGTTTGTGTGTTTGTTTGTTTGTTTCTGATTCCTCGAAATGTTGTCCTTCTTGGAGTGTTTAGGGGATTTGGGCGAAAGAGAAAGGGAGGGAGAGAGATAGATAGATAGATAGAGAGAGAGAGAGAGAGAGAGAGAGAGAGAGGGAGAGAGAGAGAGAGAGAGAGAGAGAGAGAGAGAGAGAGAGAGAGAGAGAGAGAGAGAGAGAGAGAGAGAGAAAGAGAGAGAGAGAGAGAGAGGGAGAACACCTGGCTGTATGTGAAACCAAAAACACCATCTTACAGAACGAACTGCCCATCATCCTCACATATGGATGAACCTTTCCACAACGCAAATAATTCCCTTCCAATTGATGCAAGACAATCAATCAAGACACGACCAGACAACCCCTCCCCCCACATACACACCCTCTCCCCCTCCACCTCCCCCTCCCCTCCTCCTCGCCTCAAAGTTCATCACATCAAAACAATTCAGAAATAAAAACTGAACAAAGATCATTCACGTCGCCTTAAGGAAAGGCTGATGGCGCCATTTGCCAAAGAGATGATCATAAGAAGACCAGTTCCTCTTTCGTGTCTTTGAGGTTTTCCGGTCTCTGCGCTTACAAGATGTGGGGTGTATTGTGTAGTGGTGTGGGTAGGTGTTGTGTGTGCAGAAGCCGTGTGCGTATGTTTATTCATGTGTTTGTGTATGAGTGTGTAGTTGTGTGTTTGGTTGTGAGTGTATGTGTGTGTGTATGTATATTCATGTGTTTGTGTTGTGTGTGTGTGTGTGTGTGTGTGTATTTGTATGTGTGTATGTTTGTGTATGTATGTATGTGTGTATGTTTGTGTATGTATATATGTGTGTGTGTGTTTGTATGTGTGTGTATTTGTGTGTGTGTGTGTGTGTGTGTGTGTGTGTGTGTGTGTATGTGTTTGTGTATGTGGTGACTAAGATAAAGAAATTGATAAATAGAGACACTGACAGATAAATGAAAAAATATATGAATAAATTAATAATCTCAACAGTAGAGAAGGTGCATGTTGGGGGTGTATATAGGGATGGATAGATACATAGATACTCGAACGAAGGAATAAACAATATGCATATAAGATAAATAACAAAAAAAATTATCTTTCTCTTTCTTTCTCTTCCCCCCTCACCCTCTCTCTCTCTCCCACCCTCTCTCGCTTTCTCTCTGTATCTCTCTCTCTCTCCCCCTCTCTCTCTCTCTCTCTTTCGCTTTCTCTATCTTTCTCTCTCTCCCTCCCCTTCTTTCTCTCTCTCTCCCTCTCGCTTTTTTATCTTTCTTTCTTTCTCCCTCTCTCTCTCTCCCTCCCTCCCTCCCTCCCTCCCTCCATCTCTCTCTCTCTCTCTCTCTATCTATCTATCTATCTATCTATCTATCTATATATATATATATATATATATATATATATATATATATATATATATATATTGAAGAGGAAGAATACGAACAATAATAAGAAGATGTAAAAGAATAATAATAAGAAGAAATCCCATTCCCCTTCGCATTCGACGGGAGGACCACCAACACCGACCGTCGAAGTCCTGTCACGTCGTGGCGCCACCGCATCGCCCCCGAAGTAGCCCATGCATTGATTTTGCCCCTACGCCCGAGGGCATAGATGTGGGGTAGGCCGCAAGGGGGTAGGGGTAGGGGTATGGGTGGTGGTAGGGGGTGGAGTAGGGGTGGTAGTTGGGATGAGGGAAGAGGGGCTATGGATGGGGAAGGGGGGGTATAGGGAATGGGATGGGGTCGAGGGGTAGGAGTAGGGGGTGGGGGTAGGAGGTAGGGATAAGGGAAGGGTAGGGGGTAGGGATATGGGTTAGGGGAGGGTGATAGAATAAGGGGTATGGGTGTGAGGATAGGGGTAGGGAAGGGGTTGGCGTATGGGTAAGCATAGTGAGGTATGGGGAGGGAGTTGGGTATGGTAGGGCATGGAGGACGGGTGGGGGGAGGATAACGAGGGAAGGGGAGGGCGAGGGGGAATGAGGGACGGGTGAGGGGAGTGTGAGGGGGTGAAAACGGTCAGGGCGAAGGTGAGTAAGACTCCAAACTCATGCATGATCACATCTCTTTTACTCACACCCTCCCTGCCTCTCATGGATCTGCCTTACCCTATCTCTCTCACTATCTGTATGTCTGTCTCTCTGTCTCTGTCTCTCTCTCGCTGTCTCTCACCTCCTCTCTCTTTCGTTCTCTTTCTCTCTCTCTTTCTCTTTCTCTTTATCTATCTGTCTATCTATATATCTATCTGTCTGTATGTCTGTCTCTCTCTCGCTGTCTCCTCCTTCTCTCTCTCTCTCTCTCTCTCTCTCTCTCTCTCTCTCTCTCTCTCTCTCTCTCTCCCTCTCTCTCTCTCTCTCTCTCTCTCTCTCTCTCTCTCTCTCTCTCTCTCTCTCTCTCTCTCTCTCTCTCTCTCTCTCTCTCTCGCTCTCTCTCTCTCCCTCTCTTTTATCTCCTTAGTCTCATAAAATTTAGTTTTACTCATTGCTCACACAGCCCGAATGCGCGCTCTACCAACCTCCAAGTTTTCTGATGTGCGACTAAATATACGCTCATGTTTATATCATTCTTTCAAAGTAATTCCATAAAGAAAAATAAAGCAAAGAACATGAATGCAACTTGCAGGAGTTACACTTGCATATGTTTTGATAACTTTTTTTTTTTTTATAAGAAGAACTTATCAAATTCCATTAGCCTTGGCATGATTTGGTTCTCGTCTTTCCTTTA
Organism: Penaeus japonicus; assembly: GCF_977035675.1. NCBI lineage: Eukaryota > Metazoa > Arthropoda > Malacostraca > Decapoda > Penaeidae > Penaeus > Penaeus japonicus. The sequence goes on from NW_028234436.1 coordinate 4,936,254, forward strand.
TTTTGCTTTCTCTGTTTTTTTTCATTTCTTTCTTTCTTTCTTTTTATTTTCTTCGTTAGGAATTTGGAAATTGATTACCTTGTGTGAGCACGAACGGTCGACGAGTTTATGAATTCACAGCTGCGTCGCCTTTGTTTCTCTCCTTTCTTTCTTTCATTTTTTCTTTCTTTCTTTCTTTTTGTCCTCTCTTTTTTAAGTTTTTGTCTTTTTCTTTAACTTTTTATTATCATTCGTTTTTCTTGTTCTGGCTTTAACTTGTTTGACTTGTTTTTTTTTCCTTTTTCATTCATTTCATCTGTCATTATCATTATCATTATCTGTATTGCCATTATCATTCTTATTTCTTTATTTTATCATCATTGTCATCATTATTGTTATTGTGATTAACAATGTTAATAACAACATTCTGTATCATTATTGTTATTATTTTTACTATTATCATTATCATCATAATAGTTGTTATCATTATTGTTATTATTTTCATTGTTATAAATATCACCAAAATAGCCATTACCCTTATTGTTATTATTATCAATATCCAAAATCACTCAAGAAAGAGAGAAGTGAAGCGAAAAAGGAAAAGAGAAACAAGAGAAAACATTCCCCCCAAAAGCAGGGAGGAAAGCGCGGGCGGAACAGCCACGTGCGGGGAAATAAAAGCCCCGATAAAACGGTCGAATCGCTGAGTTATGAATATCAAGCTGCCTAACAAACTTTCGAAAGCGTTGAGCTCGGAATTTTGAATTAATCTTCAAAGCTAAGTCGGACTCCGGCCTGAAATGGGCACAAAATGAGGGATTGAGGCGACAAGGGGGAGAAGAATGAGTGGGGAAAATCTAGGGGGGAACGGCACGGAGGCGGGGATTTTTTTCCTAAACGATGGGTGTGGCGAGAAAATGTTCTGGATATTCGTGGATTTATTTGTTTATTTATTTTGTGTGTGTATGGAGGTTTGAGAGGGGGGGGAGGGATGGGTCATGAAAAGAAAGATCAAATGAAAGAGTGAAGGAGAGAGAGAGAAAGGGGACGTAAAACACACACACAGAAAGAGAGAGGGGAGGGGGGTGAAGTAAGATTTTGACTAAAGTTAGAACTTTCTGACGAATTAACAGAGCGAAACAAAAAAGAAAAAAATATTTTTTTCATAAATATATATGAAACCTAAAATAAATTAATGGCCAAGCGTGATAAATATAAAATAAAAAAGGGAATGAATGCAGTAAAAGGGATATAAATTCAAAGACACGAGAAGACGTGCATACGATATGCATGAACCTTGTGCATTAAAAACATGTATGCCTGTATGCATGCAACGCGAAAGTGTATTTTCCCAAGCACTTATTCCCAGAGCCTTGTTTATGTCTAAGAGTTTATATGCACAAGCATTTAAGTGAACAGCGACAGCCTGGCGTGGAATAAAAGACAGCCAGTCACGATTTTTGCCGTTAACATGTATTCGACGTGTAAAGGCTTGTGTATGTGTGCGTTTCCCTTGTCAACTTACACGCCGTGGGCTGTGTTAAGTGTTCCACGTGCTGTGTTTAAGGGGGAAGGAACTAACTCATTTACAAAGGCAAATAGTCTGTGCCATCTAACCTATCCCTTTTGTTTTTGATGTATAGGTTATAAGAGAGAGGA
>NW_028234436.1:4950391-4955391 GCF_977035675.1 Penaeus japonicus
GAGCGACAGAAAGATATAGAAAGAGAGACAGAGATAGAGAGAGAGAGAGATCTATCTATCTACCTACCTATCTGTCTATTTATCTATTTCTCTCTCTCTCTCTCTCTCTCTCTCTCTCTCTCTCTCTCTCTCTCTCTCTCTCTCTATATATATATATATATATATATATATATATATATATATATATATATACATATGTATGTATGTGTTTGTGTGTGTGTATGTGTGCGGCAGAGCAACAGAATTAATGGAATGGCAACCTGCACCAAAACGGCATCGCATGCTTTAAAAAGCTTCCGCAACGAAACACTTTCGCAAAATATCATCGAGTCGCGACTTTCGTAATTTCTAAAAAGAATTGCCATTTCGAAAGAAAACTTTGCCTTCTTGTCTCTCTCTCTCTCCCTTTTTACCCTTTCTCTTATTCTCCCATTTTCTTCTGCCGTTCCCACTCCTCTTCTCTTCCTTTTATCTCCTCCCCCTCCTACCCTTCTTTTTTCTTCTCCCTTTCTCTCTCCTCCTTCTCCTTTCTTCCATCTCTCTCATTTTGCTTCTCTCCCCCTTTTTTTTTACTTCTATCCTCTCCCTCTTCCATCCTCTTCTCTTATTTCCTCTCCCTCTTCCCTTTCCCCCGATCATCCTCCTCCTCCCTGTCTCCTCTCTCCCTCTTCCACCTTCCCCGCTTCTCCCCTTTCCCCTTCCCCCGATCCCCTACATTCTCCATCACCCCCTTCCTTCCCCCTCCCTCTCCTCTTTCCTATCTCCTCCTCCCTCCCTCTCCCCTCCCCCCTTCTAACCCACTCCCTCTCCCCTTCCTTCCTCCTCCTCCCTCCCCTTCCCTTCCCTCCTCCTCCCTCCCTCTAACTTTCCCCCTCCTTCCTCCCTCTCCCCTTCCTCCCTCCTCCTCCCTTTCTCTCCCCTTCCTTCCTCCTCCTCCCTCCCTCTCCCCTTCCCCCCTCCTCCTCCCTCCCTCTCTCCTTCCCCCTCCTCTTCCCTCCCTCTCCCCTTCCCCCTTCTTACCCCCTCCCTCTACCCTTCCCCCCTCCTCCTCCCTCACTCTACCGTTTCCCCCCTCCTCCTGCCCCCTCTCCCCTTCCCTTCCCTCCACCCCTCTCCCCTTCTCTCCTCCTCCTCCCTCCCTCTCCCCATCCCCCCTCTTAACCCCCTCCCTCTCCCCATCCCCCCTCCTCCCCCTCCCTCTCCCCGTCCCCCTTCCTACCCCCTCCTACCTCCCGCTCCCCTTCCCTTCCCTCCTACCCCCTCCCTCCCTCTCCCCTTCCCTTCCCTCCTACCCCCTCCCTCCCTCTCCCTTCCCCCCTCCTACCCCCTCCCTCCCTCTCCCCATCCCTTCCCTCCTCCTACCTCCCGCTCTTCTTCCCCCCTCCTAACCAACTCCCTCTCCCCCTCCCTTCCCTCCCCTCGTATACATGGCCACATTATTCCCCTCACAGCACCCGCGAGGACCGGGAAAATTTAATACTGTCTTGAATTATGAAGGCGAAGGCAATAAGCAAGCGGCTCCACATCTCGGGCATACGTCTCACTCGCGACGCGTGCCGACGCTGCACGGGGAGTGGCTTCGCTGCTTCTGCTCAAACTACGCCTGCTGAAAGTGATTCTGCTCAAACTCCGTCTGCTGAAAGTGCTTCTGCGCCAACTGCAGCAGTCTGCTGAAATTCCGACCACCAAAGTCCTTCTCCCGATATTCTGCTTGCTGAAAGTGCATCTGCTGAAAGCGATTCTGCCGAACTTCCACCTGCCGAAAGTACATCTGCTGAAAGCGCTTCTGCCGAAATTCTACCTGCTGAAAGTGACTCTGCCGATATTCCACTTGCTGAAAGTGCATCTGCTGAAACTGCCTCCATTGAAAAGACTGCGCCTGTTGAATGCATGTCTGTTGTACTTACTTCTACTGAAACTGCGCTTGCTATAGTTGCGCCTGTCTGTTGTAACTGCTTCCGCGGAAACTACTAGTGAAACTGCGTCTATGTTGCTGCGTCCGTTGTAACTGTTTCTTCTGAAAATGTATCTACTGAAACTACGAAAACTACTACTAAAACTCCATCTTCAGAAACATGCTTCTGCTAGTACTGAAACAGCTATTGCCTGAACTGCTCCTCTTGAAACTATTTCTATCAAATATTATTTCCCTTGAAACTGCTTTGTCTGAAAGTATATTTACTGAAACTTCTTTTCTTGAAATTATTTCCCGTTGCTGATTCTGCTGAGACGGATTCCAGTTGCCCTGAAACAGCTTGTTCCCGAGCGATTCCCATGAAACTACATCTGGTTCAACTGCTTTTACTGCTTCTGCTAAGAACTGTTTCTGCAGAAAGAGTCTCTGCAATCATTTTATATCAATTGTTAGTCAACAGACTGATATTGCTAGCACTACTCACCATTGTTGTTTATGCTCTCAACTATTGCTTTCTACAATTACATCTAATAGTACTATTACTTGTGCTACTGCCTCTGTCTCTGCCTCTGCTACCAACTGTCCCTTTTGCTATAGCCATTACCAGTATTAATATTACTATTACTTTTCTTGTTACTAGCATCACTATCATTATCTTTTACATTATCATTCAACATTATCATTACGTCTATGTTAATATTAGCTTCTGCCATAGTTATCACATCTGTTTCTGGGACTCTCCTCTACTGGCATTGCATTTATTACTATAATCATTCGGGGCGCTATACCTGTCATTGCCATATATGATTCGCTTATTATTTGCTAATACTGTCATTTTTTCCGACCATAACCAACGCCACCGGGACAAACAACCAAAGCTGTAGAAACAGACTGAAAGGCAATGGAATCAGATAAATGATCGTCGAGAAACAATAAAAAGAATAAGGTTTAATCCGCACGCGAGCAATGGATCTGCAAAACCTGCACGAACTCCCGCTCACCTGCGTCAGCACACTCGACGGCGCGGCGCTGGCTACGTTTCAAGGCCGACCGTGTCTTCAGGTGGAAAGCACAAGCAGGCACAGACACTACCACGTGTGGGACTGCGTTCACAAAGCATGTATAAAGGCGAAAGAAAACATTGTGAATAAAAATAAGTCTTGGCTTAAGTTACATGAGAAGTGGAGATAAACAAGCATACGAATATGCACGAGCACACACACACACACACACAGACATATACGCACAAACACACACACACATATACATATATATATATGTATATATATATATATATATATATATATATATATATAATATATATATATATATATATATATATATGTGTGTGTGTGTGTGTGTGTGTGTGTGTATACATACATACATATATATATATATATATATATATATATATATATATATATATATATATATATATATACATACATATATATAAATATGTATATATATATATATATATATATATATATATATATATATATATATATATATATATATATATATGTGTGTGTGTGTGTGGTGTGTGTGTGTGTGTGTGTGTATACATACATATATATATATATATATATATATATATATAATATATATATATATATATATATATATATATATATCAGTACTAGGAAAATTAATAGACAATTTTTGGGATTCTTCATTTTTTATTTTTAACACCTCATATCTTCACAAATATATACTTACATTGCCTATTTTTTGTAATAATGCAGATAAATCTTTAATCTACATAAGATAATTGATTATATAATGATTATATTATATTTAAATGATAAGAATCATGTTTTTGGATTGTTACTCGTCTCCACACAAAATTACCTCGTCCCTCAGCCTTGTGTTCTTAAACCATTTCCACACATATCCACGTTCCCGGAATTCCGGTTTCCGGTTACTAATCATTATTTATATTACCTAATGTGTGTGCCAATGTCCCAGTATCAATTGACCCATAATTAGTGTTAGAAGTCATTAAGGATAACCTGTTAAAGCATCATGGGCAGAGGAAAAGACTTGAGTCAGGCTGATTTTTCAGCAATCAAAATTTATCTACAAGAAACATCCCTCGACTGTAAAGAAATCGCTCATAAAGTTGGTGTATCATTATCTAGTGTGTACAGAGTGAAAAGGAAGATTGAAAATATCGAAAATTACGAGCCAAAACGTGTTGGAAAGTGTGGAAGGAAATCCTGTACCACCCCAAGACAGGAGAGAATTCTCATTGATATGGTAAGAAAAGACCGTTCAAAGTCGTCAAGACAACTAGCAGCTGACTTAGTGGACTGATGTACAATGCACACCCTCAGCTGTTAGAAAAAAACTTAATAAGCTGGGTTACCGTGCTTGTAGGCCAACTAGAGTGCCAAGACTAACCGAGGCCATGAGGAAGAAATGGCTGGCTTGGGCCAATGCACACAGCCACTGGACATCTGATGACTGGGAATAGGTAAATGTGCATTAAATTTTGCTGAATTCGTTGTTTTTCTACACAAATTAATTAAAATAAATATTTCTAAATAAAATAGCGAATATTTCATGTTTGATTCAAGATTCTGCATCTAAATTGAAAAAAAATATCTTTGTTCCAATTCATGTTTGATGAAACCCACTTGAAGACTGGGGTTTACAAAGCTGTAATTTAAGTTTGAGTGAAAAAAAATCAATTAATTTGTTTTGTTTGCATCCAGGTATGTGTCTCTGACGAATCAGTGATGGAAATACTGAGTGATAGGCGAAAATTCGTGAGGAGGACGTCAAAAGAGAAGCACCACCCTGACTGTCAGAAGACTGCAGTCAAGTTCCCTTCCAAAGTCATGGTTTGGTCCATCATATCTGCACAAGGTACAGGTCGTTTAGAGATCGTGGATGGCGCTCTGAATCAAGAAAAAAGAAAAAAAGAAAAAAAAAGAAAAAAAAAAAGAGAAAAGAAAAAAAAAAAAAAAAAGAAAAGAAAAAAGAAAGAAAAAAAAAAAAGAAAAAAAAGAAAAGAAAAGAAAAAAAAAAAAAAAAAAAAAAAAAAAAAAAAAAAAGAAGAAAAACAAGAAAAAAAGAATAA
>NW_028234436.1:4985063-4994090 GCF_977035675.1 Penaeus japonicus
TTATTCATGTCGTCCTATATCCCAGGACTTGAAAATTGGTGTTATACAATTCCATGTTTCCCAAAGCGACGGGAAAACACCAGTTACCAGTGAGGGTGTTAATGATGATCGTTATATAAAATGACGATTACCGGTATAGACTATCCTTAATACATGCGCAAAGCAATACCGTCTGCTTCCCACCCGTCCCCACGCATTTTGTTTCGCGAAGTTTTATTATTAGGATGATAGTTTCCTACGTCTACTGGTTGCGGTTTCTGAAATCCATCAGTTTATGGCCTTGCCGATCTGGTTTTGATGTAATTGTGGTGCCAATTGTTTGTTTCATAAGTAAGTTTTCCAATTTGTGCAAAGAAGTTATTGAAATGGTCGGTGTTTTATGTGTAAGAATTTGTGTTAAATTATTGTGTTATTGTTTGTTAGGCCACTAAATGGTATTTAAAACAATTTTGTCCAAGTTTTATTAGGTTTGTTTTTATTTTCTGCGAATTTTATTTCTGAAATAATTAGTCTTTGCCAATTGAATTGATGACTTAACAATTTTTTCTTTTTTTGCTTTTATAAATTGCCTGAAGGGCGGGCTCACGACTGTTTCTTTGAGACGCTTGTTGGGAAATTTATTTCTTTTCGGCAATAGCTCTTCTTGATATGTCGTCATTTTATCCATTGGAGCAGCGGGGGAAAACGTCTGAACGATTCTTGTCACATAGGGAGCATAGAGGCATCTATGCTGCTTTTCATCACTTCCGTAAGGATGGTTACCTGGGTATCTTACATTGTCTGGTTGATAAAACAAATATTCTAATAGAGTTTGGTTCTTTAGATATGATTAGCTCGCATAATGACTGAGGGTCATAAGATGCTATAGAAGTCACGAAAAGATTTTTTGTAACGGTAGTCGCTTTGGTTTCTTTATATTTACACGTCATCGTAATAAGTACATGATCAGCCCAACATGACATGGAATGACGTCGCTGTATGGAGGGTTATGGTATCTAATCTATTCGTATATTAATTACATCTAATAAAGACGAGTTGTTTTTCTGTGATCCCTTTAGTAGGTTTATTTGATCACTTGTTCTAGTTTATTTTTCTTGATTAAACTTTGCTAACTTAGCATTATTATAGGGGGTTTTTATTTTTAAATCAATGCATTTAAGGTCCACACCTAAGGAATAAAAAGTGATTTCTTTTTGTAAGGACATTTCTCCTCTAAAACAAAAACCTTTGACAAAAGATATTCAAAAGATTCAGATTTTGCTGGGGATAGCCTATAGACGGGGCGCCAATAATTAAGGAAAGGAAGGCATGTAGCTTGTACGGATTAACCCAGAGACATCTTCTACGGCCGTATTATTAACTGTTGTTAGTTGATATCCTATTTGACTTAAGGGTATCCCTTACAAAATATGCATACTCCAACCTCCTCGCCCTGCAATCACACAAAAACATCGATAAAACTTGAATAATGTTGGAATGTTGATAAAGTTACTTATCATTTTCCTGGTGGAGCCATGTTTTCAACTAACATATCAGAGTATGTCTACATTTCTTTCCTTTACTAACAATACAATTTCTTTCAAGTGGTGACCGAGGCAGAGATTAGTGCATTGATATGTTCTATGTTTAAGATGTTCTGTGGACCTAATCACTGGCCGCGCTGACGGGTTTTTTTGCTGCGGTCACAGAATAACATTCCTGCCATCGGGGTTTTGTACTTGTTCTCATTGTTTAAGAAAACCTTTACGTTTATCAGGGAACACATCGTCGCATTCTAATAATAAAAAACGTTCTGAATTTATCTCTTTGTCCCTCTTACAGTAACAGTGAAGGCTTGAATAATATTCATGTGTCATCTTAGTTTTGAAGGCTTCTTTAACATTTGATTTTATATGCTGTCAAAAATTACTAACGAGGAAGTCTTCAATATCTTCTTCGTTTGTATCCGGATGACAGCTAGTGCTATATACGTATACTATACCTTGGGACGGTCACGGCACCTTGTAGGGGTTTTTGCTGTATTGCGTTCCTCCCATTGTTTTTTCGCGTTTTCCTCCCTTGTATTTTCTTTTTGTTTTCGTTCGGAGGGTAACGGTGACGACAACCATTCCTCGTCTTGCTGAGGGTTTTGATGTGTACTCCGCTCGTTTCTAACGTAGTTATTGATGACAAGCGGGTGGTGATTGGTGTAGAGAAGGAGAGGTGGTAGAGGGGGCAGGGACTCCTAGGGTCCAGACCGTGGTGATGTGGTGATTGTATGCCCTCTTCCCATTTTGCGGTTGGGTGGAAGAGGTTTTTGATTATTCTTCTTATACTGTTTTAAGTAAGCTTCTTCTTGGTGTTACTTGTGTAGAAGCTTCGTTTTCCTCACATAGTTGTTTGATGTCTCGGCGTTCCTTCGGCAACAAACGCTTGCGTGGCGCCGGGCGGGGGGCGCGCTGACCAGTCAGCAAGGTCGCGAGTCTGCCTCTTGCTCGGTGTGGGGTATCGGATGGAGGGGACGGGGAGTTCAGGGGAGGGGGTGGAGGTGGTGAGGGAGAACTAAGAGAGAATAGGAGGGCATTGGTTAGCGGATACTGCCATGGAAGGTGGGGGAGGAGGGGATTGGAGAGTCAGGAGAGGATGGTTTGGTGGTGAGGGGAGAGCTAGAGCAAGAAGATGCATTGGTTTATGGATACTTGCCAAGGAAGGTGTAGGGGAGGAGTGGTTTTGAGTGTGCTTATTTTGTGGCATGTGGAGGTAGAGGACATTCTGGTAGGGGGAGGTGATGTAAATGGGAAAGGTTCGTATATGTGGACTGGTTCATGGGGTGGGGGTTGGGAGATCGGGATGTTGAGTGGTGGGCGGGGGTTGAGGTTTGTTGTGAACGGGATTGCCGCCTCGTCTCGCATTTCCTGCGTCTGGGGAGGCACACCTTGCTTAAAATCACATCGACACACTGTTTCAGTGCAAGATTAGTTGTTCGCGAGAACTTCCGATCAGCAAGTGACCTATATTTTAATTTATTTTCAATAAGATTTTGACTGCTGAAGGAGGGGAGGTTCAGGTTTGGGGTTTGTGTATCTTGTGTTTCTTATGAAGGAATAGTTTTCACAAAAGGTGTGTAGAAATAAACCTGTTTTCCCTTCTTTGGTGGGGACCAATCAGTGACGGGATAACCTGTGTTCAGTCGTTGTTGTAACAAACACTTAATATCTATTGTTATTCAGGCACTGGTCAGAATCATGGGTATGCACTATGAAATTCGTCATCCGTTTTTTAATGACTCTTGTGTGTTTTCTCAGTTTTTTCTAGAGTCTGATATGTTTAAAAAACAATACTGTGAGCGTTATCGATTCTCATCAGGGTCTATAAATTTCCCTGATCTGATCACACAGGACCATCCGTGCACCATGCTTTTTTTTTCGTTGCAATGAAGCACAGGCAATGGTGTTCAGCACTATTGTGATAATCTTGCCTATCCTGATAAATGGCTTTTCTGTTTGTGTTCAGTTTCACTGTCGTCACTGTTTTTCAACTATCACACTGGAGGGTTGCTGTGGTTGCTAGGGCTGCTATAAACCAACCCTTTGCCCTGGGCGGGGGGGCAACCTTTAAACCCCCTTCTTAGACCCTGGTTGCCGTTGGGGTGCCCATCACCGTGGGCGGGGGGGCAGTTTGACCCGCGCTGCTGCCAAGGGGGGGCCGTTTCTTTGGGCAGGAGAGGTGTAGGTTTGTGTTAGGTTTGTTTGTTCCCCATTTATGTTTACCCTGGGAAGGGGGCACGGTACCCTGGGCCAAGGGTCCCCTTTCACTCTGGGGGTTAGAAGCTTCGAGCTACGCTGCTGCTCGAAGGGGAACGCACCGGGGAAGCTCTCCCTGGCATGGCCACCCGTTGGTGACGACCCGGGGAGGGTGGTCAGATTTCCCTCTGACTGTGCGGGACCACGAGGTGTCATGGTTTGCTGAGTTGTTTGGCGGCGGTGGAGAGGAGGCAAAAACACGTCCGTTCACCACGGCGGCTAGACTCAGAGAGGAGGAGGAGCAAAAGAAGAAAAGGAAAAAAAAAGTAACAGAAGAAGAAATGGTTTAAAGAAAAGAAAGAAGGAAAAAAATCAAGAAAATAACAAAAAGATAAATAAGTCAATAAAAGGAAAATCCCCGAAGGAAAACGGGGAGGCAGAGCAGGCGAAAGAGTCAGCCGAAGAGCCCGTAACTTGGCCAAGGCGCCGCCCATCCCCGCCCATCCCCGCCCAACCCCGCCCCCGTCACGAATTATGCCGCTGAAGAAAGTTTGGTCTTCCGCGATTAAGTTAATGGTTCCTTATGTTGCAATAAAGGGATCTTGGCCTCGGGAGGGAGGTGGGGTAGGGGGGAGGGGGGAGGGGGAAAGGAGGAAGATGTTTCCGGTAAAGTCGGATGAGGTGGAGGTGTGTGGATTGTGAGTTGTGTGTGCATTTGGATACATATGTGCATCCATATCCATATGTACATACATATGAATATATACATATACATATACATACATTTTTGTTTTTCTATCTATTAATTTATCGATCTAACTATCTATCTATCTGGCTATCTACCTATCTATCTATATATCTGTACATATACACATACACACACACACACACACACACACACACACACACACACACACACAACAACAAAAAACCCAAACATAACCACCAACACACACACACACACACACACACACACAACACAACACGACCATATATATATAATATATATATATATATATAATTTATATATATAGATATATAGTATATATATATGTGTGTTGTGTGTGTGTGTGCGTGTGCATATGTTGTGTTGTGTGGTGTATATGTTATATATGTATATATATATATATATATATATATATATTATATATATATATATTATATATATACTTATATATCCTATATATATATATATATATATATATATTATATATATATACTTATATATATATATATATATATATATATATATATATATATATATATATATAATATATATATATATATATATATATATGGAGAAATTCGAGACGTCTAATGCTGTTACATGAAACGGGGGAAGGGGGGAGGGGGTATGTAGGGGAGAAGGGAGAGAGGAGGGAGTGAGTAAAGGGTAATAGGATGGATGGGAGGGATGGTGGGGGGGGGGGTGAGGTTAATCAGGAATGCGTTCGGTATTTCCTTGTTATTGTTGTCATCAAGTCGTCGGTATTTGTCTATTTATTTGTTTGTTTATCCGAACACGAAAGTTATCTGCCTTTTATCTTTTTTTACATATCTATCTTTTCTTGCCTATGTATGCCAATAGCTATTGTCATAATCCATTTCTGTTTCGAATATACCTTTTCCTTTACCGAGTTTCTTCGTTATAAATGTTCTAAGACTTTTTTTTATACGATAGGGCTATTCTGAATCTCAATATTAAATCACCCTCAGCTGTCAGCCGTCCTGTTGGTCTGTCTGTCTGGCTGTCTGTCCGTCTCTCAGCTGTCTTCTTGCCTTCCTCCCATCGCTCTTGGTCTATAACCCTTTTCAATCCGCCTATCTCTCTCTCTCTCGCGCGCGCGCTCTCTCTCTCTCTCGTCAAAGTCAAAGTCAAAAAGTCTCTCTCTCTCTTTATTTCTCTCTCTCTTTCCTCTCTCTTCTCTTTCTCTCTCTCTTTATTTTTTTTTCTCTCTCTCTCTCTATCTCTCTCTCTTTCTCTCTTTGTATTTCTGTCTCTCTCTTTCCTCTCTCTACACTCTCTCTCTCTTCGTCTTCGTCGGAGCTTCTTCTCCTCTCTCAAAAAAGCTCACTCATCTCTCCAAATCTCATCCTCTCTCCTCTCTCCTCTCTCTCTCTCTCGATCTATCTTATTCTATCTCTCCTCTTTCCACTCTCAGTACTTTCTGTCTCCTCTTCTTTCCTCTCTCTCCCTCTCTCCTCTTCCTTTCCTCTTTCTTCCTCTCTCTCTCATCTCCCCTTCTCGTCACTACTCTCTCTCGTCTCCTCGCCTCTCTCCTGCACTCTCTCCCACTCTCTCTCTCGATCCTCCTTCTCTCTCTCTCCTCGGGGGGTTCACACCCTCCTCCTCTCAGCGTCTCTCTCTCTCTCTCTCTCTCTCCTCCCCCCCTCCCCGTTCTTTCTCTACCCCTTCCCCCTCCCTCCCCCCTCTCTCTCTCGTTTTCTTTCTTCCTTTATAAACCTTCTTGCTAATCTTTCTATCTCCCTTCCTTTTCTCACCTCGTTCCCTTCCCCTCCTCTTTCTTCTCTTAATACGCGACGTTGTGTTTGTCTTGTTGCCCCCCCCTCCCTCGACCCCCCCCCCCCCCCTCCCTGGTTCCCCCCCAACTCCCCCTACGACCACCCCGCCCCCCTCCAGGACACGAAGAAAAACGAAAACGGAGAAGAAAGAAAGACCACCACCGGCTTAGCGGTCCGTGTGCAAAGCCTCCATAACCCTTACTTCCCCCCCTCCCCCTCCCTCCTTCCCTCCCTCCCTCCCTCCCTCCCTCCCTCCCTCCCTCCCTCTCCCTATTTTTGAATGGCCAATTGAGAAAGGAAAATTACGTTTCCTGTTTCCCGCTAGTTGAGTTGACGCGGGAGTTGGTTGAGATGCCGTGAGAAGGAGAAAAAAGGAGGTTTAGGTAGGATCCTCGGGGCTTGGGGGGCGGATGGAGGGGGGGGGGGCGGGTCTTCGGGTGCGTTCTTGGGGATAACATGGGCGGGTTTCTTAGACCTGGAGGGAGTGAGGGAGGGAGTGTGGGTGGGAGAAGAGGGAATGAGGGAAGGAGGGAGGGAGGAGAGGGTAGGAGGAAAGGAAGGGAGGAGAGGGTAGGAGGAAGGGAAGGGAGGAGAGGGTAGGAGGGAAGGAGGGAGGAGAGGGTAGGAGGGAAGGAGGGAGGAGAGGGTAGGAGGAAGGGAAGGGAGGAGAGGGTAGGAGGGAAGGAGCTGGGGGGAGGGGAGGGAGGAAGGGAAGGGAGGCCCGAGGCATGGCTAGGGAGGGGAGAGAAGAGCGGGGCTGGCAGGGTAAGGAGCTGAGGAGAGGGTAGGAGGAAGGGAAGGGAGGAGAGGGTAGGAGGGAAGGAAGTAGAAGGGGTGTTGGGAGGGGCAGGAGGGGAGGGGAGGGGGGGCGCAGGGATTAGAACGAAAAGAGAGGGAAGGAGGGAGGGAGGAAAAGAATAAGCCTGGCCTTGGGGAGCGGTTAAGGAAAGGATGGTGGGGACCCCCATGCCCGTCCCTGCGTCGAATCGTGTCTGCAGTCTGTTGCTTGCCGGCCCGCACCCCGCCGGCCCATTAGGTGCGGGTCGCAACCGTTCCTGGCGCCTCGATTCCGGCCCCGTCAGTTGGCAGCCCAAAGCACGCCAACATTGATAGACTTAGGAGAGGTTGAGAAGCATTATGATGTGTGTGTCCGCGTGTGCGAGTGTGGCAGCTTTGGTGAGTGTGTTTTACCTTGCATTTTTTGTGTGTATATAAACACACACACACACACACACACACACACACACACACATACACACACACACACACACACACACACACACACACACACATACACACACACACATATATATATATAATAATATATATATTATATATAATATATATTATATATATATAATATATATATACATACACACACCCACACAACTCCACACACACACATATCATCTATTATATATATATATTATATATATCATTAATATATATTATATATATATATATATATATCATCTATATATATATATATATACACACACACACACACACACACACACGCACACACACACTCACTCACACACACACAACACACACACACACATACACACACACACACACACGTGCATGTGTATTTTCTTTTATCTATCTACTTTTTGTATTTCGCTCCAGGTAAAGATGTTTTATATATCACCCTAAGCTGAACTGAATTACTTCTCCTTAAATAAAAGTGATCTTATTCGACTAAATCCTGCATCATTGCCAACGTTTTTGTCGCCTGGTTTCCCCGCTGGCAAAAGAGACTTTATCATATATGTAAAGAGATATTCATTCAATTTCCTTTCCCTTATTATCTTTGTGATCATAATTGACATCGTATGTTTATTCTTATTTTGTCATTAACAATCACACAGTTTGGTCACATGTATCATCATAGTCATCATATTCATCATAATATCATCACCACATCATGTTACGTCATCCCCCAAACTATCATCATCTTCTTTCTCCTTGTCATCAACAAACTTTCTATAATCCCATCAAAAATCCCATCAAAATCAAACGCTCTTCTAATCCCCCCTACCCTTTTCCCTCCCCCTTCCCTTCCTTCCCCCCCCCTTCTCGTCGCCCTCCCCCCCCCTTTTGCTCTTTTTTCCCCCCCTCTCCTCCTGCCTCATTTCCACCCTCCTCCTTTCCCATCCTTTCCCCTTCCTCCCCCCTCCTTTCCCCCCCGCCTCCAGTTCCTCCCCCTTCCTCATTCCCCTTCCCCCTTTCCTCTCCTTCCTGCCTCCCTCGTCTCCTTTCCCCCTTCCCGCCTTCCCGACTTCCCCCTTCCTCATTCCCCCTTCCTCCTTCCTCTCCTCCCCCTTGCTCCTTCCCCCTTCCCCCTTCCTCATTCCCCCTTGCCCCTTTCCCTTCCTCCTTCCTCCTTGCTCATTTCCCCTTCCTAATTCCTCTCCTCCCCATTGCTCCTTCCCTCTTCCCCCTTCCCCCCCCCCCTTCCCGCTCCTTTCCTCCTTCTCTTCCCCCTTTCCCTTCCACTCCCCTCCATCTCTTCCCTCCTTGCTCCTTCCTCTCCCCCTTCCGTCCCTTCCTCCTTCTTTCTACCGCTCTCCACTTCTCCTCTTTACCATTCCTTCCATCCCGTCACCAGTCACGTTCCCTCCTCCATAACCCACCCACTTTCCGTTCCCCCCCAGACCCCCCCCCCTCCCCCTCAAAGCACACGCATCCACCCTCCCCCCCCCCTCCCCCCTCCCGGCCTAAGAAAGGTGAACCGAATGTCACTTCCTCAGAGACTCGGGGTTCATAACTAAACCTCTTT
>NW_028234436.1:4996690-4999190 GCF_977035675.1 Penaeus japonicus
TATTGGGGAAAGCGATTTCTTCCTTCGTGTTTTTTTTATTGTTGTTATCGTCATTGCTATTATTGTTTATTTTTTTTTATATCAACATCATTATTATCATGACTATTATCATTATTATTATGATTGTCATTATTATTTCTCTTATTATCCTTATCATTATTGCCATCATAATTATCATCATTATCATGATCCTCATTAATGTTATCATTATTACTATTATCTCTTCATTGTTATTATCATTACCATTATCATCGTTATTATTGTTATTGTTATCATCATCATTATCATTGTCATTATCATCATTATCATTATTACTGTCATTATCATTATTAGCTTTACCATTATGATGGTGAGGATGAACATTGTAAGTTTTGTCAACATCATCATCATGATTATCATTATAGTCATTATCATTATCATTACTATTGTTATTATTGTTATCATTATCATTATCACCATCATCATTACAATTATTATCATCATCATTATTTTTGTTCTGATGATTATCATTATCATCATGGTTATCATTATCATTGATAACATTATCATCCTCATCATTACCATTATCATCATTTATATCATTATCCTAATTATCATCATTATGATTACTATATGCTGATTAATCTTTATTGGTTTTCCTATGTTGACCTTTTATCATCACTGTCAATTCCATTAAATCAAAATCCATTAAGTATACTTATGTATCATTGTGTGCGTCCGTGCGTGTGCGTGTGCGTGTGTACGTGTGTACGTGTGTATCTACAGATATACATACACGTGTAATTATATGCATGTATTTATGCATTCGAACCTTTACTTCCCTCTCAGCGTGTGTATCCCGAAGGACTTCCGCGGGCGTGATTTACCTCTCGGGTGCAAATGGGCGTGAGGGCGGCGCGTGATCAGCATCCGAGAACAGCTCTCCCTCCTCACGGGCCTCCTCGTTCGCTCAACAGGCCCCAGGTGTCAAACAGATTCCTAATAAGCATGAAAGGCGAGGTCAAAGGTCAAAGGTCGGACGCGCGTTGATTGGAAGGTCAGGAGGATGGGAGTTATCATGGCTACTCTCGTTGGAAGCTGTTGTCGGGGATGGAATTCTTGTCTCTGGTGTTTCGTCTCAATTGTGATGTCGCTTTTTGTCTGTCTATCTGTATCTCTCTGTCTGTCTGTCTGTCTGTCTCTTTCTCTCTTTCTGTCTGTCTGCCTGTCTCTTTCTCTCTTTCTGTCTGTCTGTCTGTCTCTGTCTCTGCCTTTGTCTCTGTCTCTGTCTCTCTGTCTCTCTCTCTCTCTCTCTCTCTCTCTCTCTCTCTCTCTCTCTCTCTCTCTCTCTCTCTCTCTCTCTCTCTCTCTCTCTCTCTCTCTCTCTCTCTCTCTCTCTCTCTCTCTCTCTCTCTCTCTCTCTCTCTCTCTCTCTCTCTCTCTCTCTCTCTCTCTCTCTCTCTCTCATCATTACCTTGATTATTCTCTTCTTTGTTACGATATTGTCGTCGTCTTTTATTTTCCTTCTTTTTTCATTTCACTTTTCTGTTTCTTTCCCCTTTCTTTTCCTTTTTCTTCTTCGTCTTTTTGTTTCGCTGTTTTAGTCTCTTCTTCATCGTTTTTTTACATCTTTCTCATTATCCCTTTTCCTTTTTCCTTGTAATTTTTCTATTTTTCCTTTTCTTCTTCTTCTCTTCCTTTTTCTTCCTCGTCTTTCTTCTTCTTCCTTCATCATCTTTCTCTTTATTCTTCATATTTTCCTTCCCTTCCCTCGCCTTCCCCTTCGCCACCTTCTGAATCATTAGAGAAAATGTTCCAAAGATTTTGTATTGGGAAACGAGCGCCTTTGTATAATTGCTTCGGCGGCAACAGCGTGCGAGGTAAATGAATGCCTTGTGTTTTCCTTCGCGGAATTCTGTCGTCATTAAAAAATATGCCGGGAGGAGATGTATTTACGCAGACACATGCATATACACATACTTAGTAGTCACTCACGGACATTCATTCATACGCACACATACATACACTCAAACGCACACACACACACACACACACACACACACACACATACACACACAGAATCACATATACATATACTAACACACAAACGCACACACATACATACAAACACATAAACACATACACATGTACCAACACATAAACACTCATACAAACAAACAAACACACCCAAACACACACACCCAAACACACACACACACACAAACAAACACACCCAAACACACACACACACACACACACACACACACACACACACACACACACATACACACACACACACCACAACCCTCCCACGCCTTCTTCTCTTGGGTTCGTTTCCGTCCATGAAATGATAGATCTAATACACCCATTGATATATATCCTTTAACGAAATCTCGTTTTGTATTCATGAAGATATTGGTTTCTCTTGCAATAGCAAAGCTTACCTTGCGCCATAATGCACAGGACGATCGGCTTTCACGCTAAAAGAGGAGCGGGTTACACAATCCGGATATAATTCTAC